>NW_007039603.1:116713-148801 GCF_000164805.1 Carlito syrichta | reverse complement strand
TTCCGGCTACTCGGAAGGCTGAGGCGGAAGGATCGCCGGAGCCCAGCAGGTCCAGGCTGCGGTGGCCGGGAGCGGCCACTGCATTCCAGTCTGGGCGACAGAGTGAGACTCCAACTCAAAAAAAAAAAATAAAACAAAACAAAACTATCATATCCAGTGTTACATTAGAATAAACCTTTATTCCAAGATGCAAAGTAGCAGAAAATGTATCCCTGACGAATCCTCCTTAACAAGATATTTGAAGATGAGTCGCACCAAAATGAGCAAGTAAATTAATGTTGAATGAGAAGTGGAGTCCGGAAATTGGGGACCAACGCAAGAAAAAGGTAAAGAACATTCTTCAGACACTGGTGAAATAAAGGCCCCGGGATAGCAGTTGTGGAACTGGTTTAGAGAGCAACCAGACTGGAGCAACTCTCTTCTTTTCTTTCCAAGATCTCACCAGAATTGCCCTTAACAGTTTGTTTATGGAAATGTAGGCTTTTTCTAGCATGAACTTCAAAACTCTTCCAGCTTTTACCCATTTCTTAGCTCCAAAGCCAATTCCTCATTTTTCGGTATTTGTTACAGCAGTGCCCCTCTTCTCAGTACCAACTTCTGTCTTAGTTCATTCAAGCTGCTACAACAAACTACCATAGAATGAGTAGCTTAAAAATAAAAGAAATTTCTTTGAGTTCTGGAGGCATGAAAGTCATTAAGTTATCAGCAGATTTAGTGTCTGATGAGATCCCATTTCCTGGTTCATAGATTATCTTCTCAACTGCATCCTTGCGTGACAGAGGGGCAAAAATCTCTTCAGGGCAAGGGAGTTTTCCAAAGTTTCTTTTATAAGTCACCAATTTTATTCATGAGGGCTTTGTCTTCCTTGCATAATCACCAACCAAAGACTCCACCTTCTAACACCATCACATTGGGGATTAGAATATCAACATATGAATTTTGTAGGGATACAAACATGTACTTCATAGTATTTTTCCACTACAATTCTACAGAAAATTTACAATTCAGCTATATCAGAGTAATTGCTATTGCTTCAAAAACTTTCACAGTATGTACATTTTGACTCCTAACCCTCCACCTGGAATGCTTCCTCTCCTCCACCTCTCAGATTCTCCTTACCTCTTATGTCATTATATCCACCTGTAGCAGTTCTATCTATTCCCAATTGCCCAGCTCGAATCACACTTTTTTTGCAGACCTTTCTAAATTTCACCAGTCATAAGTCATTACCATATTCCCATTAAGCTCTATAGCTCTACATTGACCACAATTCTTTACACCTATCTGTTGCTTCCTCCATACCAGCGTTTTTGAGTATCAGAATTACCTGGTTGTCTTGGTAGCAATTCAGACTACAGAGCTCTAACTCAGCCCTCCAGAATCAGAATCTCTGTGGGTGAGTGCTGAAAATCTGCATTTGCAAAAGGTTTCCAGGATTACTAAACACCAGAACAATTACTCTAGACTGAGAGACTTCTCCCCAAAAATGTAACACATCATTTTTCTGGAAGTTCTTTCCCCTCTACATTCTTGTTGCCAACGATATAGTAAATATTAAATAAAAGTTTTAAATGCCAATTTACTCTTGCTGCAAGGGCTTCTTGAAGCAGAAGTAATAGTTGCAAAGCTCAGGAATTTTACAATATCTTCTACAGCTTAGATTTTGGTAGGTTTTAGTTTGAAGGCAAAGAAAAGCTCTACGAGGTCTAAAGAACATCAAAATGTGTCATTCTCCCTTCTTTCCACAATATTGAGCTTCCAGAAATATATAATGACATGTATAGCTTTTATTAACATCTATTACACTATAAAAAGGACTCTGTATAGCAATTCTTAATCAGAATGAGAATAATGTTCTTGCCCTTCATCCCTGCATCTTTTAATATCTGCACACTATATTTAATCATCTGTGCCCCTTAATTTATTGACATTTAAATGATCTCAAATTAGATTTCCTGGAGCACTGTTCCAAATAAGTAACTTTTTAAGATAATACAGGACCTTATTTGTTCCAAATCATGCTGCTGTTGCGACTTGCAGCTTCTGCATCATCCTGAAAAATTACCCTACATAAATAATTTTCTTTCAATTTGCTCAGAGTCTGTATAATGATGTAATTATTAGAGTTTTTACATTTGAGCCAGAATCACATCAAGAAAGTGTGACATAACAGATAAGAGGCTTCTTTCTCATACCTAACAGAATCAAACACTCTAAGCATGCATAATAATATTCTTTTTATATTTATACTGTACTAGTTTCACATGTCATTGCATTTGATCTTCACATATCCTTGTGAGACTAGTAGAGCTAATAGAATTAATTCAGTTTCATAAATGAAGAAAATGAGATTCAGGTAAATCATGTGATTTAGCCCAAAGCACACCATCGGAGGTTAAACCCAAATCTTCTGACACCACAGAGCCTGTTCATTGTAATATTTCAGGAGTTCGCAAACATTTTGAACTGCCACAATTATGACATATATCACTGAAGTCTAACTGTCCACCTGTCATCACCAACTGAATTGCATGTCCTGAAAAACTGTGGCCATTCCAGTTCTTGCAGTGCCTTTCAGAGACAGTGAGATCAGAAAGTACAGGCAGCACCTGCCTCACATACATAAAAAGCCAGCTTGGCCGATACTCCCTTTTGGAAAAGGATGGCAGAGTACAAGTCTCCTATTTGGGGAATGCTAAGTTTGCAACCTTATCCCCAGCCCTACAAAGGCAACATGCACAAGCCCTGGCCTCCATAGAAGGGTACTCCTTAAGCTAATCATGCTCAATTATTTAAGAAATTCCCTAGAGATTACATATTCCCTCAAAATTCATGGATTTCACCTAACTGACAGCACATTAAGATTTAATGCATTGTCTTCTCAAAAGGAAAAACCATCCAACCCTTTATTACTCTAAGCACAGTGACCATTCCCAGAGGAGTAGCCTCAAGACAAATAAGGAAAACTACCTGAAGAGCTTGTTGAATATCCCCTGAGGTTTGGATAACACAAACTGGTCCCTGCTGCCACCTGGAATCTAAAGATGAAAGATAGACTAGAGTGGACTGTAGGGAGAATGACTAACATGAACAGAGTTTGGTTGGCAGAAGTGTTTTCCATGGGCAGCAATAAACACTGAGGAAGGCTGATGGATATAACTCATCCTGAAAGGGGCCAGCCCGAGAGATCTGCCTTCAAGGACAGGAATATCTCAAAAGAAAGTATGCATCAGTTGTTCTGCCAGAAGCTGGAGGAGAAGGGTGGGAGAAGGCAAAGGTAGTCAGTTCAGAGGCTTTATCATCCATGATAGAGATGATGCAGAGGAATGACCTCATGATGGGGTGTCTTCAGAGAATCCTTAAATCTACTTTACAAGAGAAAGAGTCGGCATCGGGCATGTGTAACAACCACAACATGCCACTGCAAGACTATCACTGCACAGTCAAGTAATGTCTTGTCCATTTTGATTCATCCATCCTATCTGACAGACCAAGTGAAGCCAGTTGTAGTATAATGGGTGGGTGGATGAGGAGGTGGTCAAGAGCTGACAGGAATGTAGAAAAGACACACTCTGTCCCTTTGGTGGATTCCATGATGTGTTATCCAGGTTCTCATTCAGGAATGAAAGACTTACTCTGCCATCCCCTTGAGTGCTACTAGTTGACAGCCCTCAGCTATCAGTCTCTTATGGGGATTATATCAATTGAAGAAAGCCACCTTGCCCAAGTTCATGTCCTATTTCAGGAAGAATGATCTGCATCCAATGACTGATGAATACCAGATATAAAGACCAGGCCCCCTCAGCGAACTCAGGACAACTCTGAAGGGTCATCTCAGCTTCAGAGATTCCCATAAGGTTGGCTGTGACCTCTGCTGGGGTGTACTCAGATCAATAACCCCTGCACAATCCTGCTTCTCTCCCTCCATTCCTATCCACAGGGCTTAATCTCAAGAGCACTTTCTAATAAACATCTTTGTTAATTGCCATCTCAGAGACTGCTTTTAGAAATCACAATTTGCAACAGTTCCACCTTCCCTACTGGATTCTTCTGAGTCTGTTAGGCTAGGAACTATAAAGGAGGAGAAAAGCTTTAAATGCAAAGAGTTCAAGTTCTGTTTTTCATCTGACTGCACTTTGTAATACTTTAGGCTGCAATAATTCATTAAGTACTGTAAGTGACGGAAAAGCTATGAAATCTGCCTGAGATTCTGTCCATGAGCAGGAAGGGAGATCCCATGGAATGAGTTTGAAAGATACTACTGTGAGAAATTGAAGTGTTTTCATTTCACCCTCCTCCACTGAGTCTAGCTTGGTTAATAAACTAGTTACACAGCCCACGGGAACAGTTTCCCTGGTCTCTGAGCTTCATTCTTCTCTGGCATTCAGTTTTGAAGATGATTGCTGTTACCTTCCCGTTCATCTCTATAGAAAGTCATGTAGTGATTCCAGTGATGCCAGCAGAACTCCAAACGTGTTTGTCACTCATTTAGATGAGGCTTCTAAGGGGTTTATTCATTAGTTTGCTTGTTTCTTCTCAGTGGTAGCAGCTCTTTATTCTATAAGCCCATTTTTTATTTCCAGAAATATTTAAAAGTGACTCAACCAAACCGCTGAATCAGGGAGGTAATAATGTTCTCAGTTCAACACATATTTTAAAGTTATAAGAAAAATGTCCTCATTTGGATAGATAACTGCCTTTAAAAGTAAGAAGAATTCTGAACATATTTTAAGCAATGACAGGATCTTTAGAAGGAGATGAATATTCTCATTTGGATATCTAAGTTATGGTATGTATGTTTTCCAGGCATCATCTATCTTGAATTGTAAATTGCACTCGTATTCGATAGATAGCTCAGGAAAGCTATAAAGATGCAAGGTGATCCCCTGGTGCTGCTCACTGACAATCATGCCAGAAGAAGAATAGCAAAGGAAGTGTTCTAGGCAAACAACCTCACACCAGACTTTATATCAGAAAGCCTCTGTTAGTTATCAAACTGCCAGAAGCAGATATTTTGGAACTTGTTATACTTATGCTATTGGAACACATAAAATACCACCCCATCCCTGCCCCCAGCATGTATACTTCTATTACAAAACATAAAAGGACTTTTTATAAGGCACAGCAGATGTTTGCTTTAGAGAGTGCCAAAATGGGAGTTGGGCAGGAAATCATTTTTACATGCCATTGCAAGAGAAGAGTTCAAACCATCAACAAATCAGCTGCCTTGGGCATTGTGGGCCAGATGGAGAACAGGGAGCTAGATAACCTGAAACTGGTTACTTTTACTTTTCTTTCACATGAGGGAACCAGAAGACCTAAACATTGTCCTCTTACTCTTGCTCTCAAATATCAGCCCAAAATACAGAAAAGATAAATGTACAATCATGCACATTTCCCCTGAGTACATATAGTTTAAGATAGGATGGAATCCATAACTGAAGTTAACACCATGCATCAACTAGGAAAACATGTACATTGAGCAATTTTTATATATCTCAGTCATAGTATGAAGCTGATGATTCTGAAATCAGAATAAGAATAATGAATACAGTTTTATTTTCCTCCACAAAGTAGGCAGCATTTTCAGAGTAACTACGTTGGGCCTGATACTAACCTTAACACTGTAGGGAGTAGAAAACAAATGAGACGAGGACCATGCCCCTGAAAAACTCACACTTCAGAGAGGAAGATAAACAGATAAATAATTCCAGAACAGCGTGCTACATGATCTAATAGCCTAATAACAGTAGTTATCACAACTATATTTAGTAACAGACAAGGAATGTTGTAGATATATTCTGTTGACAACACTAACTCATAATCATGACTGTTGTTATCTTGTGTCTACCCATTTCTGTCCTCCAATATCCCTAGCTGAGCCACTCCAGGACTCTTAGAGTGTTCTGCTTCATTAGAGGATTGCATTATTTTACAATGCAAGGTATATTGTTAATGCTTAAATTTCCTTTATGCATACAAAGTTTCTTAAGTTACCTCAAAGATGATCTTATATTATCTAGATATATAAGCATCTGAAATATATAAGCATCTGAAATATTATCTAGATATATAGGCATCTGAAATATACGTGATGAAAATAGTTTTTTAAAAGAAATAACAGGAGGGGGAAGTTTGTTTCTAATAAAAATGTGACACTACTACGTCAACCCACCAAGTCTCCCAGGGAATCTAAAAAGCAGTTAAGGTGTCAGAGTATGCCATTACCTCTTACTATTTCTGTCTCAAATAAATGAATTCAGTATTTCAATTATATTCTTCCCTGTGGGGCAGGGTAGCTAATGTATTATTTATTTTAAAAGGAATTAAAATTAAAATGCTACCATTTTCATAATTTTGTCTAATTTTTCATTGATGAAATTTTTTTAAAAATTGCAGAAAGTGCAACCCAGTGGGTCTCAATCACTTGCCTCCCTCAATTTTGATTTTAAACTTTTGAATGAGATATCCTTTTGGAAGGTTGGTCTCTAAATAACAAATTTATTTTCTTGCACCATTCTGGAAGACAATGAAAATCTTAATCAAAAACCCATTTCTTGACATTTCTACAAGTTAATTCTTACTGGATATTTCAACAGGAAAATCCAGAGGGAATGGAATACCCTGAATAATTCTGTAGGTAGTTGCACTCAGCGTGGAGACTCATGGAAGGAATCTTCTCAATCCTCACACATTTCTAGAGCACAGCCTGGGAAAGACACTAATTAGAGAGGAGGTAGCTAGAAAACAACTAGGCAGACAGACAGGGCTGGTCCAAAGTAACAAACTGGGAGGAGACATCTGTTAAACAACTCAGCAGATGATAAGCAATTCAGCAGACAGATAGGGCAGGTTCCCTGGTAACAAAGCAACAAACGTCCTGCTACTGAGATTGATAAACAACCAATCAGCTCACAGCTAATGCTAGCCAATCAATTCCATCTTAAGGCTCTATAAGCACCGGGTTTCAGCCTCAAATCAGTAACACCATCAGGTACCCTCCCACTTTGGGAGCATTTCTGTCCTCTCAATAAATCATGCTTTCTCAGTTTCTGGCTGTCTGTGTCCCTCTTTCCTCCTGGGCTTCAGACAAGAATCCCAACCTGAAGAGCTGCAGAAGGTCATTGCCATAGATACAATCCATAGGGGTACTAGAAGCTCAGTTGTCCCAAAGAGACCTAAACCTGTAAGACCTTTTCCACTGTGCAGGCCGGAGAACCACTGGAAACCAAGTAGGCTGTCTTCTGAAGTGGGAAGAGAACACCTAGCTCAGGAATGATGGACACTGAGGAGGCCTGGAAACCTGCTATGGGGCCTGGCATATATCACCATCACCCCAACCATCCCCAGGTGAATATTAGGAGACTGGAACACAAATTAATTTCTGAATTAACACAGGTGCCAGCCATTTGGCTCTGGCCATCCATGTTAGAATATATATATAGCCTTAAATAAAGTTGTTAGGTGTTAATTCAAAGTGTAAAGGTAGAAGGTTATATAGAAAGGTGGAAAGACAGAAGTCAAAAATCACAGGAAAGATGTAAAGAAAGTAGTTGGTTTGGTAGTGTGTTTTTGGTCAGAAAAGATGTAAAGGACAGAATAGTTATGTCTAGGAAGGAATCTTGTATGGTAAATTTTTGTCCTGCAATAAAGTAGATGGTTACTTAAAGGAAGAAAGGTATAGGACAAAAAACAGAAGGTTCACACAAGTTGAAAAATGACATGTAGTAGAATGGTATATGGAAATAAGGAGACTCAATCAGCTAAAACTCATTTTCTAATTTGGACTTCAGAGACAGAGAAAGCCTTTGGCCAATTAAAATAAGCCTTAATTGTAGCATAGGCTCTTAGTCTTCCCATAGGGAAGACATTTAACCGTTATGTGTCTAAAAGAAAAGGAATTGGTCTGGGAGTTCTAGCCCAGACCCGGGGTCTGGCCCAACAATCAGTAGGCTACTTAAGCAAGGAGTTTGATCTGGAGGCTAAGGGATGACCAACTTGCCTATGAGAAGTGGCAGCAGTAAAATTGGTGCCAGATGCTATTAAGCTAACAATGGAAAAAACTTAACTGTGTACACTCCACATAATGTGGCAAGACTGCTATCCTCTAAAGGAAGCTTCTGGCTAACTGATAACTGCCTTCTTAAATAACAGGCCTTATAAGAAGGAGCTGCACTTAAAACCATATTTTTCTCTGAACCCAGCCACCTTCTTCCCGGACGATGGTGGGGAATGCGAACATGTTTGTGAAGAAGTCATAGTACAAACCTATGCAACCAGAGAGGACTTAAAGGAAACCCCTTTAGAAAACCCAGACTGGATTCTCTTTACTGATAGAAGTTCATTTGTGGAGCAAAGGATCCATAAAGCAGGGTATGTAGTAGTCACTTTCACTGACATCATTAAAAGTGCACCTCTTTCCTCAAATATGAATGCTCAGCTAGTCAAATTAATTGCTCTTACAAGGGCCCTCTAATTAAGAAAAGGGAATTCAGTACAGTAAACATCTGTACTGACTCCAAGTAGTCCTTTTTAGTCCTTCAGGTCAATGCCGCTATTTGGAAAGAAAGACATTTTCTTAGAGCTAAAGGATACCCTATTAACTACCATTGGGAGACTGACAAACATATTGTCTTCAGTCTTTCTCCCTCAGGAAGCGGCAGTGATACATTGTAAAGGTCACCAGAAGGGAACAGATGAAATAGCTGAAGGAAATAGACTAGCAGGTCGAACAGCCAAGTTAGCAGCAAGGAAAATCCAGATTTTGGATCCATTTGAGGCCCTTCTGATTTGATAGGGCCCCTTGAGAGAAATACAATCACAATATTCTCCCACAGAGATAGAATGGGCTACATCTTGAGGATACGTTGTTCAGCCTCCAGGATAACTGCAGTCGGAGGATGGCAAGCTTCATCTGCCAACCTACTACCAATGGAAGGTTCTTAAAGCCCTCCATCAGATCTTTCACCTTGGAAGAGATAAAGCTTTCCAACTAACCCAATAGTTGACTTCAGGTAAAAATCGATGAGAAACAGTCAATCAGGTTGTTAACGTTGGTGAGATTTGCCATGCAAATAACTCCTTCAATAGGCAAATTCTTCCCCCAAAATGCAAAGAAAAGGAAGTTACCCAGGGGAGGACTAGCAGATAGATTTTACACATATGCCAAAAATAAGAGGCATTCAGTATCTCCTGGTATGGATAGATAACTTCACTAACTGGGTAGAAGCACTTCTGTGCCAGACAGAGAAGTCTTTTGAATTAATAAAAGCATTACCCAATGAAACAACCCCTTGCTTTGGATTACTTAAGTACCTCCAAAGTGACAAGGGCCCCTCATTCAAAGCAGCTGTCACCCAGGGAGTCTCAAAGACATTAAGTATACAATGTCATCTGCATTGTGCTTGGAGACCACAATCCTCAGAGAAAGTAGAGAAAATGAATGACATTATCAAAAGGCATTTCAAAAAGCTGTCACAGGAGACTCATCTCCCTTGGTCCACTATTCTTCCCATCATTCTACTACATATTAGAAATACTCCATCAAAACTGGGGTTAAGTCCCTTTGAAATGGTATATGGATGGCCTTTCTTAGCCACTGACCTATTGCTGGACCAAGAGACCTTAGACTTAACTAAATATGGTACTTCTTTGGCCTACTTTCAACAAGAATTAAGACAACTAACAGAAGCCCAACCCCGGGAACTAGAGCCACCTCTGTTCAGTCAAGGAGACTTGGTACTGGTGAAGGTCCTTCCCTCTCTATCCACCTCTTTGAATTCAGACTGAAAAGGACTCTACACTGTTCTTTCTAACCCTTGAATAGTAAAGGTTACCAGAATAGACTCGTGGATCCATCACCCTAGAGTGAAAGATTGGACTCCAGGAGAAGTTGCATCTGCTGACCCAGAAAAGCATATAAAATCAAACTAAAAACTGTAAGTGCCACTAGTTAACTGTGTATGGATTTCCTCCTTATAGTTCTACCTATACTTGCTGCCTTTGCTTTTGTCCGGGTTTTCACCATTAAATGCCTTTGTCAAGGATCCCTTAATCCTGAGTGCCCATGAGATTGTTTTCTTCCCTAGAATTTCCCTCATGGGAATGACCAAAACACCTACCTATTTTTAGTATCATTAGTCCTAGCATCTTATAAACACCCTCCCTCATCCTCCATTACACACTTGACTCAACAGGGTAATTATTCAAACTGTTGGATATACCCACAGGAGGGACCTTCTCTAACTCTTCCCTTGATAGCTCTACCATTGTCTCTCTAGCAGACAGGAAATCTTAATCGTTCTTGATATGAATTCAATGCCCTGCAAAAAGCAGTGAAGCCTAACCAGAAAACTCCCTGAGGTGAAAAGACCTCAGTTAAGGTTGGAGAAGTGGAAGAGACGGGGGAAATGCTTCTCTCTGTTTTCAATCACACTTAGGACTATTCTGGGTGGGATGGCTTTCCCCCGAGTATTGCAATATAACTATGTTCCACCAGAATAGGACACCCCGAGTATGGGAACCATGGGCTCTCGTCTCTAATGGAGTCTCTACCAAAACTGAAGGGAGTATAGCCATAATTTAAAAAAACATTGAATAGACTGGTGGGAGTATACAACCATGAATACTTCAAATTGTTAGGATCTGGTAAATTGCACTGACACACCTGTTGTCATATCACCAGCCCCTTTAGCTACCTTGTTCTAATGTGTCAGCACACTGGAATCATTTAAGCCTGAGGTATATGTGAGTTTCCATACTATGACACTCATCTGGAAAAATCCTCAGAGCACAATCTGTTCCTATAACCCTAAACATCATGCCTATAGAACCCATATACACAATGGAATGGTCCCTTGAGAGGACTCCAAATGAGAACAGTCAGGGTTATCTGAACAGGATTTTTCTTTCAACTGTTCATGTGACCCTAATGAATCAAAGGAAACTATGGTCACCAGGGTATTCTTCTCACTTGGAACCATCAAGTCACCTTCCTTAATTGGAACTGGATATTACTTTTTATGTGGTCAGGGATTATACTTGGTTATACTTTACAGATGTAAAATTGCTTCCACAATAGTAGCCACTGTTCCTAAGGTGATGATCCTCAATCAAACTCAAATGACTTCTTCCAGGCATACTCTAAATTTAGGATGTTTCCTGGAACAATCCTCACAGCAACAACAAGTTCATAGAGATTTAGGGCCTCAGTCCAGCACTAACATAATATACATATACCTACTCTAAGAGAATGTATCCTGGACCACCCAGTCCTACAAAGGCCTGGACTAGGACATTCCATTGTCAGTAGTTTCTTTTGCTATGTCGGGATACCACTATTAGAAAAATCTACATTAAATCTCACTTTCATGATACAGCAAGGATGGGAAGCTATGGTGGCTTCTACTGAAAATCAAAAAAACATCGATTAACTCACTAGCTATGGTGGTCTTACAAAACCATCGAGCATGAAACTTGTTTCTGGATTAACATCTCCTCCCAAGTAGAAGACTTATATGTTATAAAAAATAATATTAAAATAATCAATACTTTGTGGGAACAGACAGGTTCGGGACTCAACTGGTTACAATTTTTTTTAACCTCTGTAGGAAGTTCAGTATATGAATATGTGCTTTTCCCTTAAAAGCTCCTTTCATTACATTGCTTGTATTTGGTCCATGTATAGTTAACCTCCTTGTAAAGTTTGTTTCTTCTTGCCTAGAAGCCATCAAACTCCAAATGATGATGCATAAAGCACCTTATATGGAAGCTTCCTTCTACTAAGGACCCTTAGATCACCCTCTGGGGGATCCCTGGCTGCATCCGCATGCAATGCCCATCATCAGCAGGCAGTAACCAGATCAGTCATCATCCTTACTCCCTAATAGCACTGAAAGTTACTACTCCAGAGGGGGAATGAGACAGGAGGTAGCTAGAAAACAACTAGGGAGACAAACAGGGTGGGTCCAAAGTAACAAACTGGGGGCAGACATCTGGTAAACAACTAAGCAGAGAGACAGAACAGGTCCCCCAGTAACAAAGTAACAGACTTCCTGCTGCTGAGACTGAAAAACAACCTATCAGTTCATGTATAGTGCTAGCCAATCAGCTCAGTCTTAGGGCTATATAAGCACCAGGTTTCAGTTCTACATCAGTATCCCCCTCAGGTCCCTTCCTACTGTGGGAGCTTTTCTGTTATCTCAATAAATCCTGCTTTCTCACTTTCTGGCCATCTGTGTCCTTTATTCCTCCTGGGCATGAGACAAGAACCCTGACCTAAAGAGCTGCAGAAGATCATTGGAACTGAAAAACTGCACACCCCAGAGGCTGACTTGCCAGCCAACAGAGCTGGCTAAACCTGACAGCTGCCTGCAGAAAGTGAAACTCTGAAGCTGAAGACACTTCTGGGGGCTGCGACACTCCATTAGAACCAATACTGCTGGAGCTAGGCTTGCCAGCCCATCAAACTGACACTCTCTGGGACTTGACTGGCCAACCCATTGAGCTGACACTCTTGAAGCCCAGGCTGACCTGAAAAATCTGTATCACTAACAGTGCCAACCTAAAAACCTCCCAGACTATGGAGCTATCCAACAGCTTCCAACATGGTGATGAAAGCTCTAAGCAGTATTATATTTGAAGCAATCTATCTCCTACCCAACTACATAGAAGCCTGGCTTAAACAGGGAATCCAAGGGAGTGTAGAGTGATGACCCATTCTTTGCTAGAATTTCTTTCTTTCTTTCTTTCTTTTTTTTTTTGAGCTAAAGTCTCACTCTGCCGCCCAGACTGGAGTGCAGTGGCCGCTCCCGGCCACCGCAGCCTCAACCTGCTGGGCTCTGGCGATCCTTGCACTCAACCTTCCATGTAGCTGGAATTACAGGTGCATGCTACCACGACCGGCTAATTTTTTAATTTATTGTAGAGATAAGGTCTTGCCAAGTTGCCCAGGCGGGTCTTGAACCCGCAGACTCAGGCAATACACTCACCTCGGCCTCCCAAAGCACGGAATTACAGGAGAACCACTGAACCCAGCCGCCAGAATTTCATAGAACATGTGTGGAATACAGCTGCTTCTAGCCCTGCAAAGCTTTAAGAAATCATGTTTACAATAAAGTCAGGCTACTCCCAGCCCACCCACAAAGTAAAAGTACCCTAATGTTTATCCACAATCTCTGTTCTAATCTTCTTTAGCAACCTATCTTTTATTCAATGTCCTAATCAGTTCATATCATCCCTGCCTTGATCCTAGTGACTTGTTATGCTATTTACAGTCTCACCTAACATCTTGGACTAAACCATGTTTTCAACTCTTAATCTTTCTTTTCCTATCTATGTTTGACCATATCCTTTGATTCTGCTACTTCAGCTCTGGGTAATACCTTTTCTATCTTGGCCCCAAACTTTCATATGGGAGCCCAATTATTGACAACAGAGAGCTTAAGGATAAGAAAAATCACAATATTTGTGTATAACATACTTATATACATGCAAGCAAAATATGCTTATATTGTGCACTGGTCAAAATTGTGTTAAAGTATGGCTTTATTTTAAAACATTATTGTTTCAAGCCCACTTAGGTTGAACAAAAGACACTGTGACCCACCTATTTTATTGTGATTAGCACTATCTAATGGGAAAAAAGCTCAATAATAATTAAACAAGTTCTGTTGGAGGGAGAATATCTTTCCCCATTTCTGATTTAAGTTTGGCGACATTTTTCCAATTTTTCTCCAGTCATTAATTCAATTGATCCAGTCTACCATTGGGGAGGTGAATTGGTAAATATGGGATTAGCAAATTCAACTCGGACCTTCTTCTTCTTGCTTCTGGCTGCTTTCTACACCTACAAAGATTCTACACTTTTTGAGAGTCGGGGGCTATCTGGCTTAGTGCTGCTGTAACTGGGTGGGCAAATCTGCCTGTTTCATGAGTTTTGTATTGGCAAGCCCCATTTGCTAAGAGATTTGAGGCCACACCTTCCAAGCCGGTTTATAAGAGTAATAAAGCTAATATTTTGACTTCACATGCCCATATCTTTGTTCTCTCAAACTGTTCTGAAACTGGTACAGGTAATGGGTGGCCCTTAGAGATGGCAGTAAACATCATTGCATAAGTCTAAGGATTTTGCTTTATATGTCTTCACTTTATATGTGTCTAGCATAAGGGTTAGTTTAAAATTTACTGGTCAATGAAATGTGAGGAGAAGAATACTCTGGAAAAGATTTCCTTACCATTAGAAAGAGACTTAAAGAAGGCACATTCTCTTTTCAGGCTTATGAGTGGTGCCTTGTGAGGCTACTATTCTTGAAGTCACTTGAAACTACCTTTCTATCATGAGTGGATCAGCCTGAAACTGAAGATGGTCAAATAAATAAGTGAAAGGGACCTGGGTCCTTGGTAGTATGTCTAAGTCACTGCTATAAGCAATTCTGTACCCATTTGGGCCCTAAAGTTTGTATAATATGCAGTAATAAATCTCCTTATGGGTTAAGTCAATTTAAATTGGGACTTCTGTTGCTTGAATTGAAAGCCCCTTAAGTGAAAGAGAAGTGAAAAAGTCAGTAACTGCTCATAATCCACTGAAGAGAGATAGTAATAAACATGTATACATAGATTAGATAAATTTTAGGTATTGATGCATGCTCTGAAGAAGACAAAATGTATTAGCGTAGACAGAAGAACTGAGAGGGGTGCTTTAGCTTCGATGACCAGGAAAGGCTTCACTAAGCAGGAAATTATGCTTTACTTGAGACTTGTATGATGAGGATTCATCCTTTTGAAAAGATAAAGGAAGAGCATGCTGGGTAGAAAGAATAGCAAGTTAAAAGACTATGAAGTGGGAGTGGTTTTGGCATATTCAACAGTCAAAGAAAAAGCCAGTATGTCTGGAACAAAGCAAATATAAAGGAGAGTAGCAAGAGATAAGGTTAGCAAGCCAGGCAGAGGCTAGATTGTGAAAAGTCTTATAGGCCATACCAAAAAAAAAAAAAAAAAAAGAGTGGATGCTCTTCTGGTTGCTAAGGACAGAAATTTGAAGATGTTAAGCAGAAGAGTGGTAGGTCTGACTTAAAATGTTTTAAGACATGGTGATTGTTAACTTTGTTTCAACTTTACTGGTCTAAGGAATGCCCAGGGTAGCCAATCATAATCTCAGATGGTACAATCCTGAATGCCGTAATCTTTAATGTTGACATCCTGAAAGATGAAAATCCCGAAAATATAAATGTAGAAAAAATAATTACAATGTTTAAAGATATTTATTTACATAATTAGAAGGGGAATTGTTTGAGCAACATTAAAATACAACAGAATAATTCATATGCCACTTTCCACAATAAAATGGACAATAATAGCATATATATTTTTGCAAACATAAACACTCAAATATACTAACAACACTCACATCGGTATGACAGTTATGAGAAAACAAAGTGTATTCATAAAGAAATATGTCAAAATCAAAATATATAAAAACATATTACTATGGCTGGTAATTGTGCGTCCCAGTTTTGTACCTGCAGCCATCTGAAATACCATATCAGACAACCTAAGTCCTTTTTGAATAAAAAAACACACTGAGTCACCACCACATCATCACCAAGTGCCAAGATCTTGAGAAATATTATCTTTCACAACTGTAGATGTACACAGAGATTATGTCTTCATTTATTGAAGAAATGTCAACATTTTAATGTGCGCACACAATGATTACACACAAAGTTAATGTTATGATAATGCACTTCAGTGGATTCACAGTTGCAAAAAATGAATAGGAACACTCTAAATGTGTTTACACAATTTATACCTCCAGTATTGGAAATGATGCAAAGATGAAATATATAGTCTAGTGGATTGTAAAAAGTAATTCTGACAATTTAAAATAGTAGAAAAAACTTTTAAAAAGCAAAACAAGACAAAATAAATCAGAAACTAAAATGAAAATACAACATAAGAAAAAGTGTATTACAGGGATAGATTATGGGCACTTGCACAAAGATAGTCCATAAAAGTTGGCCAAATTTCATTATCATGAACTATATTAAGAAGTCTTGCATTACAATGAAGAGCTGCTTTTTTTCTCTTTTAGATCATAGCTCTACTCTGAGAATATGTTCATATTCATTTTTTACACAGCCCTACTCTTTTTGAAATTCTTCTATGATGTGATACACAACAGCTTGAATATTCCGTATTGATTTTTCCCATCTTCTGTGTCATACTTCTATGTTGTTTTGGGTACACAGGAATTCATTCCACATGCATTCATATGGAGACCACAGATTTGGTGAGATCAATAATAGTGTTTGACTAGCAACACCGTTGTGCAAGTGACTGTTTATTTTGCCATGCATGTAATTATTGTCAAACCAGTCAGTAACTTCCCTGGCTTCTTCAGGAAAATGTGACTTTATTTCATTCAAAGCTCCTGGAATGTCATCCGCTAGATGGAAGGCCAACATAGGCAAATAACTTATTTTGAAACTGAAGTTTTGTTGTTGCCATTTTGTATAGCCAATACTTATCTAAATTTTCCACCAAAAGCATTTGACTGAATAGAAACAAAAAAAAAACTTTATTGGCAACACTTTGGAATTCAATTTTAGAAACTTTGGTCATACCAACTTCCAAATCTGACGTTATGGTTTGGGGAGTCAATGGAACTCCATTTTTTTTCTGCACAAAGACAATAAAAAAGATAATAGTTACACCTAACATGATGCAACTGTCTTGTGGTGTGAGGTTCAGGATTTCAGATGTTAGGCATTTTAGACTATAGGAATTTTGATCTTTTAAGATTTCAACATTCAGGATTATGGCATTCATGATTGTATCTTTTGAAATTTTGATTGAAATCTGGATGCCCAGATAGTTGGTAAAACATTATTTCTGGATGTGTCTTTGAGGGTGTTTCCAGAAGAGATTACCATTGAATCTACAGACTGAATAAAGAAGATGGCTCTCACCAGTGCAGATGAGTATCATCCAATTTGGTGAGGGCCTGAGTAGAACAAAAATGTGCAAGAAAGGCAAATTTGCTTTCTCTCTTCTGGAGATAGGACATTCATCTTCTTCTTCCCTTAGACATTAGAGCTCTCAGTTCCCAAACATTTGGACTCAGACTAGAGGTTAGACCATCAGCTCTCCCAGTTCTAGGTCCTTTCCTTTGGACTGGGACTGGCTTTCCTGGTTCTCTAGCTAGTATATGGCAGACCATGAGATATCTCATGTTCTATAATAGAATGAGCCAATTCCCATTTTAAAATATCCTTTCGTGTGTGTGTGTGTGTGTGTGTGTGTGTGTGTGTGTGTGTGTGTGTGTGTGTGAGTGTGTCTCCTTTTGATTCTATTTATCTGAAGAATTCTGAGTAATACATACCCCAATGTAGCACCTTCTAAAAGTTCAAATGAAACAGGGAGGAAAAATTCAGAATCTGGTTCAAGGCCTACTTCCTCTTTGTAGCCATTCTCAAGCACCCCATCCTCAATAGCCACTCACTTTTCTGAACTTTTCTATCACTTAATGTTTGCATCGATGCTTTGGCCCCTTAGTATTCCTATGTCTTCCTTTATATACATATCTTCTCTCCTCAAATGAATGACAATTCCTTAACACTCAAAGACCCATATACTGTACCATATTGTATTTCTACCTATAGTAAAGTCTTAATTTATATTTGTTTTTGATGATGGTATCAATAGATATACCAAAAGCAAATTAATATATATATATTATCTGATCATGATAAAGCCAATGACTTAATTTTATGAGTTATTTTGTAGACAAGAAATTGCATTTCTTATCTAAAAATATCAGTACATGATACCAGAATTAAAACATATGACATCTCATAGACAAACTAATATGCTGGGAGCCAAACAACAGAATGTTGACTCTGTATATGAACTGTGCAAATCTTTTATTAAAGAAGATTGAACATGTTGTCATGGAAATTCTTCTAATTTGAGACTTAATGGATGCACCAATATTTTATTTCTGAACCCACCACATCTTCTGAAATCTAAGACATGCAGCTTCATAAAGACTACAGATTTTGCTGAAAAAAGTAATAGATTTTATCTAGATCTTTACAATGGTCAAAAAAAGAAAAAACATAAACTGAACGATTTCTTATCACCACAATTAGAACTTAAATTTTCAGATAGGTTGTATTGTTTTTGTGAAGTAAAAATATGGTATCATGTAACAATTCACAGATTCTGCACACCTTCCACTGTGCTGGATCTTCCTCAAGTTGCCTATGAGTAACCAGAGAAATACGTTGAAACTGAAAAATAAACACCTCCCACATCCTCTTTACTGTACCAATATAAGACAGAAAGGGAATGAGTGCACTAAACTGAGCCCTTACAAGAAGTAATCTCAAAGATTTTATGATCTTTGATAGCTAAGAGAGAGGTCGAGAGATAAATGACTCAGTAAAGGTCCTCTTTCTTGCTGTTGATACATCTAAATATGAATTCTATGAAAGTTGAGAATGAAGGAAAGCACATTGTTGATGAAAATATTCATCAAAACACACCATCAGTAATTCAAATCTAAATTGCAAGAAAATCACCAAGTAAACTGTAAGTCAGGGTTTCCAGGTTTTAGGGAACACACTGTGAAAAAGTACCCACCTGTAACTGTTGAGCCTTGAGTTCTTGTTTCAAAAAGATCAAGGAAGAAGCCCTGGAAAAACAAAAACTGGTTGTATCCAGAAATGCCTGAGTTGAAGATGACCTTTGGTGAACTCTCCTCCTTATCTTACTAAAAACTCAGCCCAGAGAGGAGCTTATTCACCATTTTCTATATGTGGGACATACAAAGAAGCATGATCAACAACATCTGCACTGACTTTACTCCACCTCTGCATACAATGAATCAGCAAACCTGCCTAATAAAAGCCCTGTTTTTAATCTTTATTTGGGGTGGTCTTGCTTTGGGAAATTATCACCGATGCCCTCCTTACTTCTTGCAAGTAATAAAATCCCTTTACTAAATTCTTGTTGGTTGTTGTCATTGGGCTGTCAACTGTCAAACAACTGAACTTCACCTGTTGTGTGAGTAACAAAACCACAACCCACTCAGGAAAACTTTAAAAATGAACTACTGTGAAAATATCCTTTCTGTAAGCCATAAGATCTCAGCAACCAGCTGTGTGTGAGAACGTACTATGGAAGCCTTATAATCCTGAATTTGAGTCTTCAGTAGATTTAAGTAATGTACTGATTTTAGGTTATAGGAATCAAGTATCAGAAACTAATTTCTCTTTCATAAATTAATAGTATTGGACGAGTCAGGCTCTGTGGCTCAGCCTGTAATCCCGTGCCTTTGGGAGGCTGAGATGAGTGGATTGCCTGAGCCCGCGAGTTCGAGACCCGCCTGGGCAACCTGGCGAGACCTCGTCTCTACAATAAATTGAAAAATTAGCGGGCCTGGTAGCGCGTGCCTGTAGTTCCAGCTACTTGGAAGGCTGAGGCGGAAGGATCGCCGGAGCCCAGCAGGTCGAGTCTGCGGTGGCCCGAAGCGGCCACTGCACTCCAGTCTGGGTGACAGAGTGAAGACTTCAACTCAAAAAACAAAACCAAAAAAACAAATAGACAAAAAAATAGTACTGGACAATGGTTGAGAGCAAGGACTCTGGAGTCAGAGTGCCTAAAGTTTGAATTGCAATTCTATCACTTAATAGTTGTGTGCCCTTGATGCAAATTATTTAGCATCGCTGGACCTCAGTTTTTCATCCATAAAGTGGTGTTAAGCAAAAACAGTAGGTTCTCCTAGCTGTATATAAAATTGGTCTCTGCAATTCTGTACCATTAGCCTGCAATAACCAAGGAAAGATTCATTTCTTGAATTATACTTTGGTATTTATTTATCACCCATCAGGTGAATACTGATTGCCCAGCAGTGGACCTGGGACCATATTTTGAGAATCCTTTAAAGGCCTCTAGTCTAATCTATTCATGTTACAAATGAGGGAACTGAGATTAATGGCAGGGATAGAACTTGCCCAAGGTAACAACTGTTAAATTGTAACAGAGTTAAAAATAGAGCCAAGTCATTGCTTTCTCTACCTGCCACCACTCTGCCTTCCTAAAGTTGAGTTTAAAATATATCTTGTGAGGAAATTCTCGTACATGATCTTAGAAAAATTTCATACTAGTAAAGGTGGCATTTACACTAACAATGAAAATAAACTGTGTGCTTTTGTTCAATAAAATCATGTGTTATGTGTGAGACTGGTTCTTAATGTCATTGATATTGCTTTCTCCTTGTTTCACAAGCTTTCAATGTTGCTTTCTCTCTCTCTGACTAAATTGTCACAAGATTAATATTTATTTCTATTACACATTCAAAAACAATGTCTTTGTACTCAAACTAAACCTGTTGAAAGAACTCTAATGCAACGTTATTTCTTACACTAACACTTCAGAAGAACTCTCTAACAATGTTTGAATCAGATGATAATTTAATTGCAATTCTGATTTTCCATATCTGAATATCTGCATCTTTTTAGCTTTATTATACCTAAAATTTTAAATTATTAAGAGTGTATACAGCAAAATAATTAAACATGAAAGTTAGTTCAGTGGTAATAAAGTATAAAACCAGAAATTGCAATTTGTCAATTAAAGAAAGATAAAAATAAGCAAAGAGCACAGTCTTACAATTTTTTAAAGACATTTCTGAGAGTCAGGATTGTGAATTCATATGCTGTATTACTAATACTCTGGGATTCCTTTCAAAACTCATTTACCAAAAAGCAAAGCAGAGATTTGGGGAATACCTCTTAAAAAGAAAAGCTACTACTTTGTAAATTTGCATTTAATTTTTATATTTATCACAAATGAAATCCCAGGGAGTTAATACTTGTAAACCTGAAACAACAAATAGCAAACTCTTCAACTTAAGGCTTTTTGCAATTCCATTACAGACCATTATTATTCTTGGACTAAAGTTGCATTAGTTTATCACAACCATCCCTGCCTCCCAGGAAGCAGTGATTGAGATTTGTCCATGGGTGTGAATTACATAAATAATACATTCCTTCCTGTGGGTTTAGTTGACCTCAATACTTGATACTTACTAGAGTTCATCAAAATAGCAATAGGACACTATGTAATAGATATGTTACTATTCTAGAAACTACCGGGGCTGGTGGGGAGAATAAGTTAATGCATCATGGTACATTATGAAAATCTTAGATTTAGTATGTCAGAACTGGAAGATCCCTTAGAAGTTGCGTAATCAAACCCCCATAGCTCAAAGGCAAGGAAATGGAGATTCAGATCAGTGAGTTAGTCTTGGAGCCTGATGTCTTCTGGATCCTTGTTCAGTGTTCTTCCAAATTTAGGTTAGTGTATTGTGTTTGCTTGTGTGTGTGAGAGCCTCAGTAAACATTCCTTTCTTGGGGTCCACATCAATTTGGTTAATTCCAAAGTTTGCTCTGGAATAAATCATAATCTAGACTATGTTTCATTGCAAACTTTTCCATTTATGAATATTAACATTAAAGGATATTAAATCATGTTAGCTTTTCACCCACGACATTCATATTTGTAAGAAAAAAAAATGAAAGAAATTCCACATCACAATCACTTCCACTATTTATAAACATGATTTTCACATGTTGCTTCTTAAATTTACGAGAAACTGTTACATATTAAGAAATTAGTTATACAGTCATTTCTATGGTCTTCTAAAGATAATTGTACCAGTTTATCTTAGACAAATTAAGAAATTATTTACACAAATTAAGAAAAATAATCTTAAATCTGTAACTGCATAGCACTGACAAGGGCACGGGTCTTTTTAGTGACTTTATAAAAGTCAACTGCCACAATATATTTTTCTAAATTATCAATGCAGATAATATAATCTTATAATAACCAATCAAACTTTTTCTCTGATTTGTATTCAACTACTATTTTGACACAATGCTTTTCTTGAAGGACATCTCAGTACTGTGAAATATTTTTTTTAATGTTTTATGATGATCAGTAAAGTGAGACCAAGTGCTTCACCCAAATCATCTGTTTCCTTATCCCACTTGCTCAAATGAACTGACTTGTTTGTCTACTCATTAGATTTTATCTAATGGGTAGAGTGTAGAAGACCCTATGCCAATCCCCTTAGGCAGTGGTCCCCAACCTTTTCGGCATCAGGAACTGGTTTTGTGGAAGACAAGTTTTCCACGGATGGTGGAGGGGATTATCAGGCGTTAGATTCTCACAAGGAGTATGCAACCTAATACTTCGCATTCTGCAGATCATAGTAGGGTTCCTGCTCTTGGAATCTTATGCCATGCTGATCTGACAGAATGTGGAGCTCCCACCTACTGCTCACTGCCTGCTGTGCACTTAGGTTCCTAACAGTCCACAGACCAGTACCAATCCATATCATGGAGGTTGGGGAACCCTACACTAAAGGGAGAGCCAGAGGCTATAAAACTGTTCAGCTAAAATGTGCAGTTTCCAAGCAACAGGGTACTCCACCACTCATATTACCTGTCATCTGATTCCTTCTGTTTTGGTGTCTTCCTGTGGAACAAACACTATGGGGAGCTGGAAACATACTGATCGTGCTTTGGCTGTTCACGTAAGCAATACATTGTCTGACGATACCTAAGTTAATGTCTTTCTAGTTGCAGTTGTTGTTGTTTATGTTTTAGTTGTTGTTTTGGAGCTGAAGATATCAGGCAGCTCGACATAGAGATTAGTGGTAAAAACCTCAAGTTCCAGAGCCAGAAAACCTGAGTTTATGTCTCAACTGTTATGGTTAGAATGTTTATCCTCTCCAAAATTCATGTTGAAAGTTAATTGCCATTGTAACTGTATTAAGAGTCCGTACCTCTGAGAGGTGATTAGACAATAGAGCTTATGTCTTTCATGGGTGAAATTTATGCTGTTATAAAAAGTAATTTTGGCCTCCTCTCTAGTCTCTGGTCCTTCCACTTTCTGCCACGTGACTACATAGCAAGAAGGCCTTTGCCAGTTGCCAATATCTTGATCTTGGACTTCTCAGCCTCTGGAACAGGCATATCCAACTCATGGCTCATGGGCCCCACGCTGCCCAGGACAGCTAACAATGCTGCCCCACAAAATCTTTTAACATTGTGTGTTTTTTTAGCATTTAGTTTCTTAGTGACCCCATATGTAGTTCCATTTTTGAAATTCAGAATCATGCCTTATTCATGACATTGCTTTTTGGCAGCACATACATTTGTGAGCAGCTGTTTTCAATTATGAAGCACACAAAGAACAAAATTCAAACAAACATTTCTGACAAACACCTTGCAAACTCACTAAGAATTGTGACTACTTCCATCGAACCAGACATTGATAGATTAATTTTACAAGAAAAAAATCAAATACCTCACTAGTTTTATATTGTTCTAATTTTCCTAAGCTTTATTATAAAACTATATAAAAAGAGGTCTTATTATGTATAGACACTAACTATATTATATAATTTATGTGTGATTCAAGACAATTCTTCTTTACTCAATGTCACCCAAAGAAGTCAAAAGGTTGGACATCCTTGTTTTAGAACTTTGAGCCAAAAGATTTCTGCTCATTATAAATTACTCAGTTTCAAGTATTCTGTTATAGCAGTACAAAATGAACTAAACACCAAACCTCTCACTTATTAGCTGTGTGACTTTGAGCAAGTTACATATAAGCTTTCTGTGCCTTGATTTCCTCATATTATCCATTATTATCTAAGCCTCTATGGCAGTAACAGAGCAAGTTTATTCTGTCAAATGAGTCCAGTAAATGTCATAAAATGAGAAGTCTCACTTTTTCATCAGCCATGACATATTAATTTAGTGACTGATTTGAACGAGGCAGTATACGATGCAATGACTTTTAAGAAATGTAATTCTTTCCTATGAAGTCACTTAGTTGGAAGTGCTGAAGTAAAGAACGTATGCTCAATGATTAATATGCACAATAAGCCCTTCAAGAGTTCAGATGAGAGAGAGAAGAAGAAGTCACTTTGATTTGGGGCCAGAGTGTGGAAACAGCCTATATAGTTTCCCCATTTAATCCTAAATATGTTTCAACAAAGCTATAGTTATCTTCCCTAACCATTTCAGAAACGCATTAATCATCTTTTATTGAAAGAAAAGAAAACCAGTTATTTTTGGCACCAACATTACAATGATAAAATATTCTGGAAATATATTAACCATCCTTTTTTAATCGAGAAAACAACAATTTCAGGCACCAACATTATAATGACAAACTCATAAATTACACTATACATAAGTTATATGTTTTTGTTCATCTTATGAAATTCTCATTGAAATGCTTATTATTTCTGCCTAGGAAATATATGCTCACTAAAATTTTTGAATTGTGTAGAAAATATTTTAAAATTTATCGACAATCCAGTAATAACCACAATTAACATTTTGGCAAATTTTCTTCCATTTTTTTTTCTGTTGAACTAAAAATGCATTAGCTTTTTAAATATTGGTTTATTTGTTTTACTTCAATTCAAGACATGTAAGGAAAGAAACAAAAATTCCCTATAACCCTACTATTGGTTAACCTCAGATGACATTTTAAAAAGGTTACATATGTGACTTGAAAATTCAAACAGGAAAATGTTATATTTTTCCACTGCACCTATATTAGAATATATGCTGCATATGTTATATAACATGTCAAAATATTTTTATTAGGTTTTCAATTATTCAAAATCATAAATAATGCTGTGGTGAAATTTTACCAACACATATCAATATTCCATGAAAATGACTTGATGCATTTATAAAGTATGTTCACAATAGTCTAATTCAAAATATAAGCTATGTAAGATACATGAGATTCACTTTGAGGTTCAAGAGGGAAATATTTCTAAAAATATGCTGCAGAGCAGCTGCAAGTGAGATTCAGAAGAAACCTCTATGACTGCTAATCAGGAAAACTTTGTTATATGCAGTAAAATGCCAAGGAGTTGGTTGCACTTAGTGGCTCACACCTGCAATCCCAGCACTTTGGAAAGTTGAGGTTGGAAGATTGCTTGCACCCAGGAATTCGAGATCAGCTTGGGCAGTGTATCAAGACCTGGTCTCAACAAAAATAATTAAAAATTAGCCAGGCGTGGAAGCATGTATCTGTAGTCCTAGCTACTTTAGAGGCTGAAGCAGGAAGATCACATCAACCCAGGAGTTTGAAGCTGCAGTAGGCTATAATACCACCGCCACAATCCAGTTTTGGTGACAGAGTGAGACTTGACCTTACCACCCCCCAAAAATGCCAAGGAGTCAAAAATCAAACAGGAGTCCCTTTTGAAAATCACAAAGTCCAGAATGACAAATTGCAGTACTTCAAATTACAAGCACTGATTTTTCTCTTGAATTTTTTCTTGGATAGTTAATCCAGAGTATATGTAATCCAGAGTAAACAACAGGTGTGATACTTATATTGTGATCATTCATGATTAGCATGAGCAACTCAGAAGAGACTAACTGAATAATAAATAATTTCTTGGGACTTTTGGCAAGATGGCAACAGATTAGTTTGGTCCCTGAGACCTTCCATGAAAGAGAACACCATAAAGACTCTTGCTCTCTCCTGGAGCTGCGGATCTCAGAGTTGCCAGCTGGCTCTTCTCATGCTTGGCCACCATGCTGCCACCCCATCAACACACCCCTGCCTGAGGTGACTCGCAGATCCCGGACTTGTGAAGCACCCCAATCACCGCACTACTGAAACTGCCACTGCTGCTGCCATTGCCACGCCCTACCCCTCACCTGGAGCCAGGCTCGTGGAGCACCTCTCATGCACCACTGAAGTGGTGGCTGCCACTACTGCTACCGTTGCCTGCTCCTTCCTGCCCTGGGTGAGCTACAACTTCTGCCTAGCCTGGTCCGAGTAGCCCAGTGCTAAGCTGGCCTGCATTGCCAGGCTGTCTCGGGCTGCAGAAGAAAAAGAGATCAGCTGGAGCCATGAGACCAGCTCCACCCACCTCGGACCATCTCCCAACTTGGAATCCAAGGAACAATATCAAAATGGGAGGAAGAGAAGCCCCTCCTCCATGCTAGATAGACACAGGCCAGATCTAAGTGGCAGTTTTGGCAGGCAGGCCAGATCTGAGTCACCCTCCACAGCAAGCCAGGGACAACTGACCCTATCTGTGAACAACTATACCACCCCGCAATGACAGCTAGTAATCAGAGCTGAAAGGACATCAAAGTTAAAGGAAAAATCTCAGAGTGTGCTTGGTTTCCTTGTTTTAATTTTTTTTTATTCTTTGTTTGTCTTACCCATCTTTTTTTCCCTTTTCTCTCCCTTCTTACTGTTATCGATAACATTTTCATACTTGCTTTGGTTCTATTAGTTTACTGACTTTATTCTATTCTATTTTATTTTACTTTCCTTTAGACCTCAAGTTTGTATAGGGGAAAAGTATACCAATGAGGAGGTTTGTTAGCTTGTATGTCTGTATGATTGTATGTTTTAGTTTTTTCCTATGTTTGTTGGTTTGTTTTTTGTTGGTGGTGGTGGGTTTTTTTTATTTGTATCTGTCTTTGTGTCTCTTTTCATTTGTTGGTTGGTCTGTTTTCCCTCTTACTCTTCTCTCTCCACCTCCCTCTTCCCCTCACTCCCTGTTCGATTCTTTCCTTTTTTTTTACCTCATTTTGTTTTCAGGGAGTAAACCCATAACCCCACTGCATGGACAGATTGCAAGGCAGTGGGAAGTGGGTTCCAGATTATCCATACAACTGTTGGTGGATACTGGGATCTGCAGATAGATTTTGAATCACAGCTCCCCCCTCAATTAAATCTCAAAACTGCAAAAAGATAACCCCCAACCTACAGTCCAGCTCCAGAATTAAACAAAGTCAGAGGATATACATAGGGAAGAATAGGAGATTGAACAAACAGAAGTAAATGCAATCCCTCCACCCCTGAACAACAGAATTAAAGAAGACGGGGGGGGATCTACACCAATTAAGAAAAACCAAAAGAATAATATAGGTCTCACCCAGATCCCTGGGAAGTCAGACACTGAGAAAATAGACATCAGAACGCAAACAATGAAGAGCCTCCAGAATGAATGGTCACATATGACAAACCCAGACATAGAGACATTAATAGAGAGAATAAAATGAATTGAGGAGAGACAAGAGGAAAATAGGAAGGAGCTGATAATTGAAATAACAGCAGTAAAGAATACTGTGATTGAAATAAATAACAAACTAATAAGCATGGAAAGCAGAATTAGCCAAGCTGAAGAAAGAATCTTAGAACTTGAAGACCAAAATGCAGAACTAACCCAAACTGTCAAAAACATAGAAAAGAAGCTATAAAAGACAGAACAAAACCTTCAAGAGATGAACAACTACTTCAAGAGACTGAACCTAAGAGTAATTGAACTTCTTGAGGCAGAAGGAGAGACAGAGACCACCCTGGAACAAACATTCCATGAAATTATTCAAGAAAACTTCCTTCATCTCATCATTGCAAAAATTCAAATGCAAGAGATTCAGAGAACCCCTGTAAGACAACAAATGAGAAGACCAACTGCCAAACATCATAATTCACCTAAACAAACTAGGTATATAAAAGAAAAATTCCTAAAGGCAGCAAGAGAAAAAGGTCAGACTACCTACCAGGGAAGACCAATTAGAATAGCAACAGATTTATCTACAGAAACCCTTAAGGCTATAAGAACTTGGAGTCCAGTCGACTCAGTGGTTCAGCCTATAATCCCGTGCCTTTGGGAGGCTGAGGTGAGTGGATTGCCTGAGCCTGCGGGTTCGAGACCCACCTGGGCAACTTGGCGAGACCTCATCTCTACAGTAAATAAAAAATCAGCCGGGCATGGTAGCACACACCTGTAGTTCCAGCTAATTGGAAGGCTGAGGCAGAAGGATCCCCGGAGCCCAGCAGATCGAGGCTGCGGTGGCTGGGAGTGGCCACTGCACTCCTGTCTGGGCAACGGAATGAAACTTCAACTCAAAAAAAAAAAAACAAAAAAAAACTTGGAGTCCAATCTTCAAAGTACTCAGAGATAAACAATTTCAACCAAGAATAACCTACCCAGCCAAGCTAACCTTCATCAGTGAGGGAGAATTAAAATCTTTCCCAGACATTCAATCCCTAAGAACTTATGCTGCCTCCAGACCACCTCTACAAGAAAGACTTAAGAAAGTATTAAACACAGAAGAAAAGGGGAAAACAATGACAATGTTCTTCACAAGAGTACAGGGAAAAGATGGAAAACACACATGAATCAACCCCAAAACCAAAGGAAAGACAACAAATAAACAGGAACAACAACAACTCTATAAGAACCTCAGGTCAGGGATAAACCCCCACATTTCAATAATTAGCTTGAATATGAATGGAATAAATGCACCACTGAAAGACACAGAATGGTGGACTGGATTAAAAAAAACCATGACCCTGTTATTGCTGCATCCAGGAGACTCATCTCACTACAAGGGATGTACACAGACTCAAAGTTGAAGGATGGAAAATAAGTTTCCAGGCAAATGTACCACAAAAGAAGGCAGAAGTTGCAATCTTAATAGCAGACAAAACAACCTACCAAAAGCTGTCAAAATTTTTTAAAAATGCAAAAGGACACTACATAATGATACAAGGTTCAATCCATCAACAGGAAATATCCATCCTGAACACATATGGACCCAACAAAGGAGCACTAGCATTTAAAAACAACTATGAAATAAACTAAAAAAAGATATTAACTCTAATGCTATTATAGAGGGAACTTAAATATCCCCACTGACAGCCCTAGATAGATCATCGAGGCAAAAAATCAGCAAGGAGATCCAGAACCTAAACTTGACATTTGACCAAATGGACTTAGTGGATACCTACAGATTATTTCACCCAACAACCACAAAATATACATTCTACTCATCACCACATGGAACACACCCCAAGATCGATCACATTCTTGGCCATAAGGTTGAAATCTTGCCATGCACATTCTCAGATCACAGTGGAATAAAAATAAATATCAAAACCAACAACATTTCCCCAAAACCAACAAAGACATGGACACTAAACAACATGATGCTGAACAACAACTGGGACAACACTGAAATCAAAGAAGAAATTGAAAGATTCCTGGAAACAAATGAAAATGAAGAAACATCTTACCAAAACTTCTGGGATGCCATGAAATCAGTTTTAAGAGGGGAATTTATATCTGTATGAGCACACATCAAGAAAATGGAAAGATCACAAGTGGAGAGCCTAACAAATCACATAGAGGAGCCAGAAAGAGAAGATCACCAAAACCCCAACTTTAGCAAAAGATTCCAAATCACAAAAATAAGAGCCCAAATACGG
The DNA here is from genome assembly GCF_000164805.1 of Carlito syrichta. Classification (NCBI taxonomy): domain Eukaryota; kingdom Metazoa; phylum Chordata; class Mammalia; order Primates; family Tarsiidae; genus Carlito; species Carlito syrichta. The sequence goes on along the minus strand of NW_007039603.1, from coordinate 119,458 downwards.
GACATAGAGGAAAAAAATCATGGAAAACAAAAAGCTGGTTCTTTGAAAGAATTAACAATATTGATGGGCCCCTAGCCAGAATGACAAAGAAAAAGAGAAAAAAAAAGCCCAAATAAACACAGTAAGAAATAAAAAAGATCAAATCACACCTTACCCTGAAAAACTACAAAAGATTATCAGAGATTACTATGTACCCCTATAAGGAAACAAACTTGATAACCTAGATAAAACAGAGAACTTTCTGACATCACACAACCTCTCTAAGTTAAAAAAAAAGACATTGAGACACTAAAAAGACCAATAACAACCCAGGAAATTGACTCTGTCATACAAAATCTACCTACAAAAAAAAAAACCCTGGACAGAATGGCTTTCCAGCTTTTTGTTTTGTTGATATTTTCCATGATTTTTTCCTCTATGTCCTATATTTGGGCTCTTATTTTTGTGATTTGGAATCTTTTGCTAAAGTTGGGGTTTTGGTGATCTTGTCTTTCTGGCTCCCTTACATGATTTGTTAGGCTCTCCACTTGTGATCTTTCCATTTTCTTGATGTGTGCTCATACAGATATAAATTCCCCTCTTAAAACTGATTTCATGGCATCCCAGAAGTTTTGGTAAGATGTTTCTTCATTTTCATCTGTTTCCAGGAATCTTTCAATTTCTTCTTTGATTTCAGTGTTGTCCCAGTTGTTGTTCAGCATCATGTTGTTTAGTGTCCATGTCTTTGTTGGCTTTGGGGAAATGTTGTTGGTTTTGATATTTATTTTTATTCCACTGTGGTCTGAGAATGTGTATGACAAGATTTCAACCTTATGGAATTTGTTTATGTTTGATTTATGGCCAAGAATGTGATCGATCTTGGAGTGTGTTCCATGGAGTGTGTTGCAGAATTCTACAAAATGTACCAAGAGGAGCTCATACCAATCCCACTGAAAGTATTCCAGGCAATTGAGAAAGATGAATTTCTCCCCAAATCATTTTACGAATCTAGCATTACACTGATACCCAAACCAGGTAAAGATCCAATAAAGAAACAGAACTGCAGACCAATATCCCTTATAAACACAAATGCAAAAATCCTCAACAAGATTCTAGAAAATTGGATCCAAAAATACATCTCAAATATCATCCACCATGACCAAGTAGGCTTCATCCACAGGATACAGGGCTGGTTCAACATTTCCAAGACCATAAATGTCATTAAATACAGCAACAGATGTAAAAGCAAGAACAACATGATTATCTCATTAGATGCAGAAAAAGCTTTTGATAAAATCCAGCATCCCTTCTTGATAAAACCCTCAAATACCTAAGTATAGAAGGAACATACCTCAAAATAGTAAGTCCCATCTATGACAAACCCACAGCTAACATATTGCTAAATAGTCAGAAACTGGAATCATTTCCCCTGAAAACTGGAAAAAGACAAGGCTGCCCACTCTCACCCCTCATTCAGTAGTGTGTCGGAAGTCCTAGCTCAGGCAATTAGATAAGAGAAGAACATCAGGGGTATCCAAATAGGAAAAGAGGAAATCAAGTTGTCCCTCTTTGTTGATGATATGATCCTATACATTGAAAATCCAAGAGAATCTGTCAAAAACCTGCTTGCACTGATAAAGGACTTTTGAAAAGTCTCAGGGTACAAAATAAATGTGCAAAAGACAGTTGAACTCCTTTACACCAACAACAAGCGGGCAGAGATCCAAATAAAAAGCACAATCCCATTCACAATAGCCATAAAAAAGTGAAATACATAGGCATCTTCCTAACCGGAGAAGTAAAAGTCCTTTACAATTAAAATTACAAAACACTGCTTAAAGAAATCCAAGAAGACACAAATATATGGAAAATCATTCCATGCTCATGGGTAGGAAGAATCAACATTGTTAAGATGTCCATCCTACCAAAAGCAATCTACAGATTCAACGCAATACCCATTAAGCTACCAACATCATTCTTCTCAGACCTGGAAATGACAATACAGAAATTCACATGGAAACATAAATGACCACAAATAGCTAAAACAATCCTTAGCAAAATAAACAAAGCAGGAGGAATTACACTTCCAGACTTCAAACTTTACTATAAGGCTACAGTAATCAAAACAGCATGGTATTTGTACAAGAACAGGGACAAAGACCAGTGGAACAGGATAGAGATTCCGGAAGCAAATCCTCAATTCCTCAACCAACTCATCCTTGTCAAAACCTCTAATAACAACCACTGGGGAGAGGAGAGGAGAACAGTAAATGGTGCTGAGAAAACTGGCTGACCATATGCAGAAGATTGAAACAGGACCCCTACCTATCACCATACACAAAAATTAACTCTAAATGGATCAGAGACCTGAATGTAAAACCTCAAATTATAAAAATCTTATAAAACGCAGGAGACATCCTTATGAAAATTGGAACTGGGGGCCAATTCTTATTCAGAACCCTAAAGACCAATACCTTAAGAAATAAAGTAGACAAGTGGGATCTCATCAAATTAACAAACTTCTGCAAATCAAAAGAAATCATCAATAGAGTAGGGAGACAGCCAACAGAATGGGAAAATATATTTGGCAGCTGTTTATCTGACAAAGGCCTAACATCTAGGATATACAAGGAACTCAAACGTGCCAAAAGGGAAAAAACAAACAGCCCATTTAATAAGTGGGCAAAAGACATGAATAGACACTTCTTAAAAGAAGATATACGGGCAGCCAACAGACACATGAAAAAGTGCTCAGCCTCACTCATC
>NW_007039603.1:2199-116512 GCF_000164805.1 Carlito syrichta | reverse complement strand
TAAAAAATTAGCCAGGCATGGTAGCGCACGCCTGTAGTTCCAGCTACTTGGAAGGCTGAGGCAGAAGAATCGCCGGAGCACATCAAGTCAAGGCTGCGGTGGCTGGGAGCAGCCACTGCACTCCAGTCTGGGTGACAGAGTGAGACTACAACTCAAACAAAAAATAAATAAACAAATAAAAATAAATAAATATAACATACAGCAACAGATGCTGGTGAGGGTGTAGAGAAAAATGAATGCTTCTTTACTGCTGGTGGGAATGCAAACTGGTGCATCCTCTTTGGAAGACAGTGTGGCAATTCTTGAACTAGAAATTGGCCTTTCATATGACCCAGCAATTCCCCTATTGGGAATATACCCGGAGGAACTCAAATTATTATGCAAAAAAGATACCTGCATGCATATGTTTGTTGCAGCTCTATTCACAATAGCAAAAACATGGAACCAACTGTGTTGCCCATCAAAGGTGGACTGGATTTTAAAAATGCAGCATATATACATGTTGGAATATTATACAGCCATAAAGAAGGAAAAATATATGGACTTTGCAGCAACTTGGATGGATTTGAAGTCGACCATACTCAGTGATCTTTCACAGAAACAAAGAATAGCATTCCATATGTTCTCACTCATAAACGGACCTTGAACAATTATAATGCTATAAGAAAGCATTTGGCAGTAGTGGGAAACTGTCAGGGGAGGGAGGGCGGGATTGGCAGTTGAGGGAAACTACTAGGAGAGGGAGGGGCATACCTCATCAACAAGGGTACCTGCATGATCAATATTTGTATACCTAACCCTGAAATGTACCCCACATCTTTATAAAAAAAAAAAACTAAAAAAAAAGAGTTTTTTGATACCTGAAGATAATAAACAGCGTGAAAAGTGAGACAAAACTGAAGAAAGTTACTACTCCCAAAGAATTAATCCAGAAAACAGAAAAAAACTTTAGAAAAAAATCAGAAAGATTAAAGAGGATATTGTGTCCATACAATAGAATGAGCTACTGTTAAAAAGGTGTATAAAAGCAAAAAGTTTGTGGACAATATAAATATAACTGCCAGATTAAAAAGGCATACTCAAAAAAAAAAAAAAGGGCCTAGATAGCAGAAAAACAAGCTGGAAGTAAAATTTGATGTCTGGACGATCACATTAAGATATGCTTTTAGAGTGTTTAGGGGGATGGGAGAGGAAAATTAAGAAAGAAACATTGTGAAGTATGAATAATAGATATTGGTTTGTCAATGTCTGTCTAGCACGAATTTTAAATAATTTTTAAAAAGAGATGTAGGAACTGAGTTCTTAATAATTTTATTGATAAATTCTAGATAGATCATAAAGACAAAAATCAATAAGCACATACTGAGCCTTAGCTTGACACTTGACCAAAAGGACTTAATAGATACCTACAGAACACTCCACCCAACAACCATGGAATAAAAATTGTACTCATCAACGCATGGAATAGACTCTAAGATCAACCACAACCACGGTTATATACCAGGCATAAACAAATTCCATAAGATTGAAATACTACCATGCACCTTCTCAGACCACAGTGGAATAAAATAAATTTATCCATGAACAAGATCCTCCCCAAACACGCAAAGAAATGGACACTAAACAGCACAATGCTGAACAACTCCTAGGTCAACAGAAAAATCAAAACAAAAATTAAAAGTTTCTTGGAAATAAATTAAAACATTGGCACATCTTGCCAAAATATATGGGAAGCTACCAAAGATGTACTAAGAGGGGAATTTATAACTCTATGAACACACATCAAGAAAATAGAAAGGCCACGGTTTAACAACCTAACAAATCACCTAAGGAGCTGGAAAGACAAGATCACCAAAACCATAACTTCAGCAGAGGAATCCAGATCACCAAATAAATAAAAGACCAAATATGGGACATAGAAGACAAAAATGTCATAGAAAAAAATCTACAAAACAAAAAACTGGTTATTTTAAAAGGTAAGATGAGCCACTAGCCAGATTGACCAGGAAAAAGGAAAAACCCAAATAAACACAATTAGAAACACAACTGACCCCAAAGAAATAAAAAAGATTATCAGAGATTACTATGCACACCTGTATGGAAGCAAAATGAAACCTAAACAAAATGGAGAACTTTCTGACTACACTACCTCCCAAGGTTGAAACAAGAAGAAATTCAGATCTTAAATAGACCAATAACAACCTGGTAAACTGACTCCATCATAAGAAAACTATCCAGGAAAAAAAAAAAGCCCTGGACCAGATGACTGTCCAGCAGAATTCTACAAAACATACAAAGAGGAGCTGATATCAATTCTACTGAAAGTATTCCAGGCAATCAAGAAAAGTGGAACTCTTCCCCAAGCATTTTAAGAAGCTAACAACACACTGATACCTAAACAAGACAAAGACCCAACAAAGAAAGAGAACTACAGGCCAATATCCCTGACGAACATAGACGCAAAAATTCTCAGCAATATTCTAACAAATCGGACCCAATAGCACATCTCAAAAATTATTCACCGTGACCAAGTAGGCTTCATCCCCAGGATGCGGGGCTGGCTCAACATCCACAAGACAATAATAGCCATCTACAATAAATCCACAGCCAACATATTACTAAATGAACAGAAATTGCAATCATTTCCCATGAAAACCTGAACAAGACAAGGCTGCCCACTCTCATCCATCCTGTTTAATATTGTGTTGGAAGTCCTACCTAGAGCAATCAGGCATGAGAAGGAAATCAGGGGTATCCAAATAGGAAAAGAGGAAGTTAAGCTATCCCTCTTTGCAGATAATATGATCCTATACCTGGAAAACCCAAGGGAATCTGTCAAAAACCTCCTTGCACTGATAAAGGACTTTGGCAAAGTCTCAGGATACAAAACAAACACGCAAAAGACAATTACATTTTTATACACAAACAACAAACAGAGAACCAAATAAAAAGTACAATCTCATTTATAATAGCCACACACAAAAATGAAATACCTTGGCATCTTCCTAACCAGAGAAGTGAAAGATCTTTACAACAAAAACTACAAAACACTGCTCAAATAAATCAAAGAAGAGACAAACAAATGTAAAAATATTGCATGTTCATGGATTGGTAGACCCAACATCATTATGATGCCCATCTTACCCAAGGCAATCAACAGATTCAATGCAATACCCACTTCTCAGACCTGGAAACGACAATGCAGAAATTCATATGGAAACAAAAGCAATCACATGTAGACAAAACAATCCCAGCAAAAGAAACAAAGAGGGAGGTATCATACTCCCAGACATTAAACTTTATTGTAAGGCTACAATAATCAAAACAGCCTGGTATTAATCCAAGAACAGGCAAATAGACCAATGGAACAGGATAGAGATTCCGGAAGAAAAACCTCAATTTCTAAACCAATTCATATTCAATTAAACCTCCACCAACAGTCACTGGGGAAAGGAGAACCTATTCGGTAAGTGATGCCAGGAAAACAGACTAACCACATGCAGAAGAATAAAACAGGACCCTTCCCAGTCACCATACACAAAAATAAACTCTAAATGGATCAAAGTCCTAAATGTAAAACCTCAAACTATAAGAATTGTGGAAAATGCAGGAGACACCCTTACAGAAATTGGAATAGGCAACCAACTCCTAATTAAAATCACAAAAGCCCATGTCATGAGAGATAGGACAGACAAATGGACCTCATGAAACTGAAACGCTTCTGTAAAGCAAAAGAAACCATCAAGAGAGCAGGAAGACAGCCCACAGAATGGAGAAAGATATTTGTCAACGGTATATCTGACAAAGGCCTAACATCCAGGATCTACAAGGAACTCAAACATGTTGAAAGAAAAAAAACAAACAGCCCCGTTAAAAAGTGGGCAAGAGGCCGGGCTTGGTAGCTCAGCCTGTAATCTCAGCACTTTGGGAGGCCGAGGTGAGTGGATTGCCTGAGCCCGCGGGTTCGAGACCCGCCCGGGCAACGTGGCGAGACCTCGACTCTACAATAAATCAAAAATTAACTGGGTGTGGTAGTGCGTGCCTATAATTCCGGCTACTTGGAAGGCTGAGGCAGAAAGATCACTGGAGCCCAGTGGGTCGAGGCTGCGGTGGCCGGGAGCGTGCCACTGCCCTCCAGTCTAGACGACTGAGTAAGACTCCAACTGAAAAAAAAAAAAAAAAAAAGTGGGCAAAAGACATGAATAGACACTTCTCAAAAGAAGATATATGGGCAGCCAACAAACATATTAAAAAGTTCTCAGCCTCACTAATCATTTGGCAAATGCAAATAAAAATCACATTGAGATACCACCTAACCCCAGTAAGAATGACCATCATTAATAAAACAAACAACAGATGCTGGAGAGGATTCAGAGAAAAAGGAACACTTCTGCACTGCCTATGAGAATGCAAACTACTGCAACCTCTCTAGAAAACAGTGTGGTTATTTCTAAAAGAACTAGACATTGATCTTCCAAATGACCCAGCAATCCCTCTACTGGGAATTCAAATCACTCTATGAAAAAGATACCTGCACCTGGATGTTTATTGCAGCACTATTCTCAATAGCAAAAACATGGAACCAAATGTGCTCCCCATTGAAAGTAGAGTGGATTAACAAAAAAAGTGGTATATATACATTACGGAATATCATGTAGCCATAAAGAAGGACAAAATTATGGACTTTACAGCAACTTGGATGGATTTAGAGTCTATCGTATCCAATGATCTATCACAGAAACAAAAAACTGAGTACCACATGTTCTCAGGCATATGTGGACCCAGAATACCTATCATAATACTACAAGGAAGGGATTGGCCATAGTGAGACACTGCCAGGGGTGGGGAGGGGCACACAACATCAATAAGAGTGCATGATCCCAATCCAGGCAAAGTGAGATCCAATGGGACTCCCAAACTTCACCTGTACATAGGCCACTTATGTACCCAATTCTGAATTGTACCCCACATCTTTAAAGTAAAAAAGGTGAGGGAGGGTGGGTTTGGCAGTTGAAGGAAACTGCTAGGTTAGAGAGGGAGGAGCCCACCTCATCAACAAGGGTACCTGCTTAATCAGTGTTTGTATACCCTGATTCGTACCGCACATCTTTAAAAAAAGGAGATGTAGCGAAACATAATAAAGGAGTAACAGAAAATGTACCTTCCTGCTTGAAGACTATTCCTCTGAAGCAAAATGCTGAAAAATTACTCACTATGGTGTATTGCTTGCAAGAAAGACTGCATCCCCCTCCCACTATCCACACCCTTTTGCGATGTGATGGAAATGCCTCCTAGTGAAAATGGAATACATAGCACCACCACTTGACTCTGAATTGGCTTCATGACTTGCTTTAGCTAATAATATGTTGTGGAAGTGACGTTGTGCTAGTTCCAAGCTATTAATATATCTCAAGAGATCTTACACACCTCTACACTTGCTGTGACTACCATATGAACAAGCCCATCCTAGTCTGCTGATGGGTGAAAAGTCACGTGAAGCAGACACCATATTGTAGTGTCTACTGTCAGAGCTGAGATCTTCCTAGCACCCAGTTGATTTGTCAGGGGATCACAGATACATGAGTGATCACAGTCAAGACCAAAATAATTGCCAACTGAGTTCAAGCCAAACTGCCCACCTACAAACGTAAAGGAGTTAAAGGAACTAGCTATGTGGATATATAATGAGAGAGAAGAAGATTCTACTTGAAGGGATCGTTATGTGCAAAGACCTTAAGGTGAGAGGATACTTGCCTTTCTGAGAAAAAGCAAGGAGGTCAGTTTTGCTATAGTGGAGAAAATATTGAGGCAGGAGTAGAGGATGAGATGAGGAGGAAGAATGTGGTAAATTGTAAAAATGGCCACATATTCTTTCCCTTTCTGCATGTTTGCTCTTGCAATATGATACTGCATATCCTCTCAGTAAGAAGTGGACACGGTTGGGTATGGTGGCCCATGCTTTTTGTGCCAGCTACTTGGCAAGCTAAGGTGGGGAGATCACTTGAGCCCAGGAGCTCAAGGTTGCAGTGAGTTATGATTGCACCACTGCACTCTAGCCTGGGTGACAAAGTGAGACACTGTTTTTAAACTTTAAAAAAAAACTCTAGTTCTTTACTTCTTGTACATAGGATATAAGCAGAAATGTGGAAAGCTCTTGAATATCAAGTCTTGCTTTCTTACTGTTCCTGAAATCCTTGACTGCCATGTAAGTCAGTCTAGGAGATTATGAAACCCAGTAATTCTTGTCACCCTAAATGACACTCAGGCAGTCCCCAGACATGTGATGCCATTTTCTACAGCTAAATGAAGGTGCATGAGTGATCATAGATTAGCAGAAAAACTGCCCAGCTGAGCTCAGCCCAAATTGCCAAACCACAGAATTGTCAATATGATAAATGATTAATTTAATCCCCAAAGTTTTCTTATGGTTCCTTATGCAACAAAAAAACCCCTGATGCACATGATTTGTAAATTAAAGTATAAAGAGAAAGTCATGTAAGATTTCAGAGAGGGGGGATAAAAGGTTAGCTGTATTAGCTGGCATTGAATTCTGCATCCACAATGGGGAATGTTATTAGATTTATGGAATTCTGAAATAAAAGGATTTTAAACAGCCAGGCTTGGTGGCTCAGCCTGTAATCCCAGCTCTTTGGGAGGCTGAGGTAAGTGGATTGCCTGAGCCTGTGGGTTCAAGACCCACCTGGGCAACTTGGCGAGACCTCATCTCTACAATAAAAATAAAAAATTAGCTGGGCGTGGTAGCATGCGCCTGTAGTTCCAGCTACTTGGAACGCTGAGGCAGAAGGATCGCCAGAGCCCAGCAGGTCAAGGCTGCGGTGGCCGGAAGCGTGCCACTGCACTCCAGTCTGGGCAACAGAGTGAGACTCCAACTCAAAAAAAAAACAAAAAAAAAAACTTAAAATACTATTGCTAGGAAAGGGACTTTGTGTATACCAGAAAACTATCACCTAAAGGCAGAAATAATTTCCAATAACTCAGGGATTCTACTTAAAAATATTATCCTAAAAGAAGGCACATAGATTAATTATGTATACTTGTATTAGTTTGCTTGGGCTGCCATAACAAAATACCACAAACTGGGTAGTTTAAACAATAGAAATTTATTTTCTCACAATTCTGGAGGTTAGAAATCTGAACCTTCTCTTAGCAAGGTTGGTTTCTTCTGAGGCCTATCTTCTTGGTTTACAGATGGCCTTCTTTTTGCTGTGTCTTTTATCTGTGTGCACATGCATCCCTAGTGTCTCTTTGTATATGCCAATCTCTTCTTTGAAGGGCACCAGTCACATTGGATTAATTTCTGTCCTAATGGCCTAATTTTAACTTAATTACTTCTTTCAGGCCCCTATATCCAAATATAGTCATATTCAGAAGTATTGGGGTTAAGGCTTTAATAATTTTGAGGAGGCACATTTCAGCCCATAACAAAACTTTTCCTGAATGGTAATATAATTCCTGTGATTGAAAGGAAGACAGTTCACAAATACTTGAGCTTCTCATGTCTGGCATGATTATTTCCTGTAGGAGCAACGTCAATGACAACTGTACCCCTGTAGGAAACTTCAGGAGTCAACAGAAACTGGGCTAGTATTGGCTGCATATGTCCCCAGTTTGGGTGTTCACCTTGCTTCCAGTTGACTCTGTATTAATGCATATATCAATTAAGACTATATCTAATGTTAGCATGTACATGTGTGCCTGTGTGGGTGTGCATGAATGATTTTTCATGTGGTCTCTTTCTACCACTTCATAACTCCTTGAAATACTGTAGTTGGTATTAGAAGTGGGACTGGCCAAAAAAAACAAACACTCAAAAACCACCACTACAGCTATCAGATTTGCGAAGCAATTGGTAATAATACTAAATTAAAATGATATTGAGACAATTCAACTACAGCATTAAACAACCAACTACTGTGTTTCTGACATTATTTGTTTTAGGAATAAAGCAATTGTGCTGGTTGGTAACTGGTTGAAATAAAAGCGGTTGGCAACACATCAAGGAAAATCAATTTTTCCCAGACTTTCACTTCATGGTTGAAATCTTAGAGAAGATTTCCCTCCTTTTCCTTCTGTGTCATGTAAAAATGTTCACTTAAAGCTTTGATTTCTATGGCCACTGAGCCAAACACAAGGATGAGTAGGTATGTGGAAGTACCATTTTGAAAAGCATTCTGACTTCCTTTATTTAAAGATTCATCTTAAGGGATTCAAAAGGAAAAGAGTAAAATGTTTGCAGGTTTTGGGAAATTTCCCACAAGGCATTATGAATAGGCTTTTAAACAAAGGCTATTGTAATCAACGTAATCGGAGATAGGAGAAAAGATCAGTTAATCAGGTGAATAGCATCACAGGTTTCTCTCTCACAGGTTAGAGATACATGTAAAGTGCAAAGTGGTGGGGAAGGAGAAATTATAGACTAAAATGAGAAATTTCACGGAAAATCAAAGCCTGAAAAGGTAATGCAGGCTGAAACCCCACTCTAAGGCAGATTGAGACTGTAGCCAAAATCTCCAGGGTCCCCTATGATGGTGAAGGGGGAACCATTCTCAAGGAGAAGTTGAAAACAAATTACTGTGCTGGTCCTGTCCAGATCCAAGCATAAAGCCCAATACCTGAATAGCCTGCTTGAATTTTAACAAAAGTATATGCAATACTCTATGATCTTATTGAACCCTGTGGTAAATTGACTGATTTAATGCCCCCCATTAATAAATATCTATAAAGAATTTTGAAGCTTCTCCTATTAGGAAGTGAAGTCTGTTTTTGCAGTCTTTGAATTTGAGTTGGTCTTGTGACTAACATTGACCATACCCAAGTCCTCCCTGGGATTCCAACCATGTCCTGAAAATAAACCTAGGCTAGCCTGCTAGGGAAAATGTTGTATAGAGCCCAGTTTACGCAGATTAGGCCATTCTAGGGCACCCTAGAGCCAACTGATCCCTCATATATGAAAGAACTCAGACAAGAACGGTACAGTTGAGTACTTAATCCATATCTGACAGAAGATGCACAAGCCCATCCAGCTGAGACCACCAACAAATCTGTTTACATGTGTGTAATAATAAATAGTTGTTATTTTATACTACCAGGTTTGGGGATAAATTATTATGTAATAACAGCTAACAGATACAAAAATTGATAACTTCTGTGAGCCACTGCCAAAATAAAAATCTAAAATCTATGACATTGCCTTTGGGCCTGAGTGGCAGGCAGAGACTAGAAAACTAGGAATGAAGCCTAAAAATGTGGTGAGAAAATTGTGATTAGAGACTGAAAACGTGACAAACTGTGTTATACAGTAGCAAAATCATTGGAAATACTGTTACTTGAAGTAAATTGGAAGATGGAAAATATTCCAAATGAACTTGTCAATTGAGTTAAGGAGATCTCCATGCAGAACACTGAAAATGCCACTTGGTTACTACCAGATGTGTATGATAAAGTATAGTAAGAAAAAGATGAGCCAAAGAAAAACTGGTTAGTTTGTAAGCCTAATTTTGAGGAGACATAGAAGAGTCAGAACTTAACTAGGTTGAAAAATATACTTTTTTTCCCCTCCAGGCCCTAAATCCAATAAAACATCAGATAAGGGCATTGTAAAATGACATGGTCTCATTATAAAGATACAATCAAAATTTTAAATGTAGGACACTTTGATAATAATGTTGAAAGTATTAAGGTGGTACCTCATATCAGGTAGACAAAAGGGCCTCCAAGAATCTTAAAAGTGTTAGTCCACAGCAGACTAGTGTGCCCAAAGTAGATATGATTACATGGGGAGAGAATGCTTGTCTCAAAAACATTTGTAGGTGTTGCTTTTGCCCAATGAAGTTGATTCAGATTCATAGAAAACTTACAAAAAAGTTGAGGGATTGTACTTGTAAAAGTGTTGTCTGTAATCTAAAGGGGACTGAAGAATTCAAAATGCAAAGAGATTTTTGGGCCCCCAAGTCGTTACGAACTAAGAGTAGATTGAGGAAGTTGTTGAAAAGGTATATCTTCCAACACTTTATTTCTAAATATACGATGACAGGTGGAAAAAAAAAAAGAGAGAATATCTGAGATTGTCTCAAAGGGCAGAGCCAAGATTCATGAAGAACAATAGAACTGTGGTGACCCTTACAATGATGATAACTGAACGTGGCAAAAGTGATGGTATGTCATTTCCACCTGTAGACCTCAGTAGGCCTTGTACACTTCTGTTCTCCCTCCAGAAATTCTGCCATGCTATGAGAACAAGCCTGGACTAGCTTGCTGGAGGAAGAAAGACCATGTGGATAGGAGCTTGGTTATTTGTAAGAAAGTCCAGTCAAGTGAACAGAACTTCCTACCTTAACCACAGCTGACTGCAGACACATAGTGAGTCTAACCAAGATGAGAAATGTCCAGCTGACTCATAGGCTCAGGAGGAAAAAAGAATTATTGATTAAAGCCATGAAATTTGAAGTGGTTTATTGTACTGCAATGGGGAGGTAATACAGGTGCTAGCAACCAAGTAATCTGGAAGAAAGTAACTTGGTTTCTCTTTTCTGTGGTGATCATTAAGTTACCACTAAACTCAACATAGGGCTTATAGATATGGTATAACTTAATCAACTAAAGGAATTGATCTTTGCACTAACACCTTAAATGGTTGTTTTGTCCTTGTTTTTATAAGAAACCCTGATAAAATACCAATATTTTGGGATGGGGAGGAGGTTATAAAAAGAAGGGTAAGTAATAGGTTTGAATGCTTGTGGCCCCTAAAATATGTATATGTTGAAACCCAATCACCAGTGCAATACTATTAGAAGATGGATCCTTTGGAAAGTGATTAGGATATGAGGACAGAGCCCTCATAAGTGGGATTAGTGCTCTTATAAAAGGGTCCCCTTTGTGGGAGCTCAATGGTCACAGAGATGGAAATAATAAATACTAGGGACAACAATAAGTGGGAGAGAGGGGAGGGAGGAGAGGCTTCAGAAATTACCTATGGGGTACAATGTTCACTATTTGGGGAATGGGCCATTGGAGACCCAATCTCCACCACTATACATTATGTCCCTGTAAGGAACATACATTTGTACCCCCTAAGACTAAACTAAACTAAACTAAACTAAACTAAAATAAAATAAAATAAAATAAAAAGAGGCCCCAGAGAGGCCTCTTTCCCACTATTTGAGGGCACAGCTAGAAGGTGTCATTTATGAACCAGAAAGTGGACCCTCACAGGGTACTGAATCTGCTTTGATTTGGACTTTCCAGCTTCCAGAACTATAAGAAATAAATCTCTGTTGTTTATAACTCACTCAATTTATCATATTTTGTTGTACCAGACTGAATGCACTGAGTGGTAAATAAATCTGAGCTGAACATAAATTTGCAACTGAAGTTTGTTATCTTCATTTTCTGGTTTTATAAGTTGGTGCTTATGATAAATAATATTGTGAATTATACCAGTACACACAAATAATTTCACTTGAAATCTCTAAAAAAATTAATGTCTGATAATATTTTATATTAATGTGGCTACATTTCTAGTATTTTTAATTGCCATTTTCAAAGATGAGCTAGTAAAGAGACTAAAAAAAAGTGGTACATATACATGACGGACTATTATGCAGCCATAAAGAAGGAAAAATATATGGACTTCACAGAAACTTGGATGGATTTAGAGTCTTATCATACTCAGACGGCTATCACAGAAACAAAGAACTGAGTACCACATGTTCTTGCTCATAAGTGGACCCTGAACATCTGTCATAATACTACAAGAAAGGGATTGGCAGTAATGGAGCACTGCCAGGGCGGAGGGACATAACGTCAGTAAGGGTGTCTGATCCTAATCCAGGCTAAGTGAGGTCCAATGGGAGGCCCAAACTCCACCAGTACAAAAACCATTTATGTACCCAGTCCTGAATTGTACTCCACATCTTTAAAATAGAAAAGAAGATAATAAATATCTTCATTTATTAAAGGCCTTTATGAAATTAAAGTTCATCATTAAAGCTGCCTGTATGCAATAAAAACATCAGTTTCCGTCAAAATAAATCAGTAAAGGGAACTTTGATAAAACTGTATGATACTCTTTTTGAATTATGTATGGTCTTTGTATACTCAAAAGGAAAATGTGGGTTTATCTTTGCAGATAACTGGGGTCTGAGTGATAGCAATGAAGATTATCTGAAGCTACACAATTTGTGAACACTTTCAAGAAACATAAGCTTGTAAAAAATGAAGACTACTAAATTGAGAATGAGGAGAACACAAATTACAATTTGAAAACATGATATGATTTTATGCCACATAGCATGTTTTAATAAAGTCACCAGAAAAAGAGAAAATGTGGCAACACAAAAAACAAATGAGGACTTGGATTAATCAATTCACATCAAACAGGGTAAAAAGAAATGACTTAACAGCAACCATGTGAACTTTTGGTATGTTTTTGAAAAAAATAAATATTTTTGATATATCATGAAAGTGGATAGTAGCCCCTATATTACCCTGTTCTACCCCAAGCACCTGTGTGAAATAATTTCGACTTCTGGCATCCTGAGTTTAGTCTCTCAATTTTTCACTAAAACAAAACTGGGTTCCTTAGAGAGTAGCATGTTTTAAAATGGGCTTGGAACCTCCTGTTCTTGTGAAGAAGTGAGGATATTTTCAATGATGACTGAAAGTGATGATACAGAAGTCAGCTTAAAATTGCTCCTGCTGGTTTGAGAAAATTTGAATTTTAAAAGGGTAATCGGGCCACCTAAAACCAGTGGTCTACACAAAAGGCCCAAAGTGCATGATGATGCTTAAGAAAACAACATGAGGTAAGCAAGAAACAAGTTATATATGTCATTGAATTGGGGCAGAAATACAAAGAACTGTAGTTAGCTATCAACTCCAACCAAGGGTCAGGGCCTGGGTTGCAGAAAATGCATGTCTGATTACATTCTTCAAACTCTTCATTGGGTCCACCTAAGTCTGAATATGAAATTATATCTGTGTATTTCTGCAGCTACTATAAACTTAGGAATATATATTGCACAGGCACTTGGGCATTGTCAAATTTATCACATTGCTGATGAAAACAGGATATTTTTGATGTTGAGCATGGTTCAAAATGGAGGCAGATACAGTGTGCAATTTCTTTATAAATACTGGCATAATGTCTACATATTATAAGGTGGTGTTATAGCAGTGAGTTTTGATGTGTCAGAACCCCATCTTGTACGAACATTAGCAGTTCCCAGAAATCCTAGGTACCCAAGAGAAGCTTTGTTGAATTATTTTAAACAGATTTTATACCACTCTTTAGGGAAAAAAAGTATGTGCTATATTCATTAAATGCGAGAAATGCATATAAGAAACAAAAAGACTTGGTGCTAACAGAGGTCTCCAGAAAAACATATTGTCTCAGTAACTACTGGTTATGTGGCTATCAAATTAGAAAAAAAACTTTAAGTAAAAGTCCTAAAATAGACATAGCACAGTGTAAACAAACAAAATTAGTTTAAAATCTAGAAAAGGGACCGTGGTTCAACAACTCAGCTGTCTTGGTCCAGCAAAACTCTACCTCACGAGGGCAGTATTCCTTGCAGCTGTCCTCCCTGCTAGGAACTCCAGCGATAGAGTCATTTAGGGGAGGTGGAGGGGGAAAATGTGAACATAAAAACTATGCGGAAGACCTTGTTTTGCTGGGGTAGAGACACTGTGGAGAATTAATTCACGATATCAGTATTAAACGCTTTTTCAATGCCTACCTCATTCCTAGCTCCATTTCAGGACAGGAAGGGCCACACTGACTGAAATAGTAACAAAGGCTCTGTTGAGGCCTCATTCCTGGAGAAATTGAAAGAAATTTCCAGAGCTCGAGATCATGGACTAAATGCTAATTTGACCCAACCAACTCCAGAAAAGTGGGAGTTGCTCTGCTCTTTCCTCTGCTAAGGATTCAAAAAGTACAAAACTGGAAAAAAGGTTTAAAATGAGGTGATAGAGGTCAGTACTGTTACCAAGGTAGAAATGTAAGGAAACCTCTGGTTTGGGGTGAGGGGCTGAACATCATTCTCAAAGTTGAATCATTTTCGGACATGGTCAAAATATCTCTTCAATAAGCAGCAGATACTTGAAGGTTTGGGATTAAAAAACGAAGTTTGTTCCCACAATCTTGTGGTCAGACCATTTCTCCTTTCTGAAAATGTAGAATGTTCCCTCATGGAAAACCATTAGGACAGAATAACAAATTTTCCAAGACCAGTGATTTGATAGGACTCAGAAAACAGAAAAATTATAAAAAACAAAGTAAATCAAAGTAAAGAGAGGAACAGATATTAATGTATGAGGTAGTGAGGAAATCAGTCTGAGTAGATGATCTGTGAGCAAGAAAAGAGAAATGATTATGTAGGGAAGTTCATGCGGGACTTCAATGCCACAAGTAGAAGTCTAGATTTAATTAGGAAACCAGAATTCTAAGTTTTTGGGTGACATGATATAATGATATTTAAGGAGATTGATCTGTTAGCAATAAAGAGAATGGAAAGGAACAGTGAGAGATTGGGAGCTTGGTGAAAAGATATATAATTTAGATGATAGCTTTAGCGAAGAGATTGAGATTGGCAAAGAAGAAACCAAAAGCAGATGTTTCTTCTCTATTTTTTATTACAAAGGTATCACATACTCACTTTCAAATTTCCAATAGTATAAAAACATATAATGAGTAAAATATACATGTGTGTATGCATCCATCTCAATGTAATCACTAGTAGAAATGATATTTCAAACTTTTAAACCAGTATAGGAAAAAGCACATGCACTTTAGAAAAGCTTGCAATAAGAAATTAAAAAGACAATGACAGAAAAATTAATGAATTCATTAAATTATAAGAAATGTGAAAGCTTTGTGAATTAAAAGGCAGACATTCTCAGATGACACACACCAAATCATGCACTGTTTTGAAAAGACACTCTCAAAACAAAACAGAAAAGTAGAAAATACTGGAATTAATAGAGATATGCCAGAAAAATACTAACAGAAATAAAGTAGAGGTAGTAGAAACAGTCAAGGCAAAAATCATTAAGTGGGTCAAAAAAGTCATCTTTGTGAACTAAAATGCAAAGGGAACCCCCCAAAATTGTATATTTATCTTACATGTTCAAACTTCAGTTACCTTGAAGGTACTCTCAGTTTAATGTAATATACTTGTCAAGACATATTTTTCACTGCTTAAAACAGTTTTTGAACTTGTCAATTTTGATGCCTTTTAGTGCTTCTGCCGTCATGTATTTCACCTCTGCCACATCAGCAAAACATTTCCCTTTGAGGTCTTTTTTCTTCTAGGGAAACAAAAAGGTCGCTCAGGGCAAGATCAGGTGAATAGGGGAGATGGAGAACGGGGATCATGCCGCTTTTGTTCAAAAACTGCTGAATACTCAGTGGGTAGGTGTGGTCGTAAATCACCCATTATGAAATGAGCAAACATGCTGAAGAATCTCCAAAAATAATACACTGTAGCTGAACGCAGCCTCTCACAACAAGGCTAGCTGGTACAATGATGCTGATGGGTGCCTAGAACACCTACCTAGCGGGGGAAGCCTGTATTGCAAGGGTCCCCATCTTCCAAAAAATAGTTCTGGGTTTTTTTTGGGTCTCCCCTTGTATATAATCCAATAAGACAATGATACAACTTAATGCACTGAAAAACTATTTCAAATATGTAAAGTCAAAAAAGTTAGAAATAGGAGATTTTGATAAAACAATGAAGCGAGATATTTCACAGACTTTAATTGAAAATTTAGATCAAGAAGGCAAAAATAGAAAATTTGAGTAACAATGAACAAATTTTATTTACAATGTAGAAACATATATTTATCCCAACAAAAATAAAATATATTTTGCTTCAATTGTCCATAAAATATTTATTTAAAATGTTTTACATATAGGATACAAAGAAACTGTCTCAAAATGTATAACTCATGCAAGAAATATTCTTCATCCACGAGACAGTATTAGTAGTAATTAAGAAAAAAGCATAGACATACAAAGTATTAACTAAAACCTAACCACAATGAAATATATATACTTCTAAATAACTTAGATTAAAAAGGAAAACAAAATTTTAACTACAGATAAGGTGAGAAAAGAACCACAAAAATTATGGGGCATCATTATCTACGTATTTGGATTAGCATTTAAAATTTAAATGCATTAAATAGAAAATAAGAAAGATTGAAAAGCAAACTAAGCATTCACCTAAAGAATCTAGAAAAAATCAAACAAAATCAAAAAATGTAAAAAGAAGAAATTTGCGAAAGCAGAAAATTATACTTAAAACTCACTTGGCATAAAAAAAGACAACTGAAAATAAACTATACAAACTTATGGAAAGACCTATTAGAAAAAGGAATTTAAAAGGTATATAGCTGCATGTACAAAAAATAAATACACATTAGACAATATTACATGTATCTTCCAATCAATAGATTTGAAAATTCAGATGAAACAGACAAGTTTTGACAAAACTGACTCCAGAAGAGGTGCAAAACTTGGATAAACTGATTATAAAAGAAATTGAAAGATTTAAATTTTTAACCCCAAGTAAGCACCAAGATAAAATGGTTTTATTGGTGAATATTACCACCTGTTTAAGTAAATCTTGTGTCAAAAGTTATTTACATTGTAGAAAAAGAAAAAACATTCAAGTTTATTCACAAGGGTAATATAATCCTGTATCAAATTGGGAAAGATACTTCACACTTACAAAAATAATAAATAAGAGTTTGCCAACAAATGTGCCACGCCACACTGGCATCCATCCAGTGGTTGGATTATTCGTTTACTGTCATCTTTGCCTCCTAAAGCAGTTGGGCAGCCAAGTAGAGTCGACCATGCTATGATGTTAAAGAGGTAAGGAGGCACTTCTATGGGCACTTGTTAATATAGAATTTTACTCCCTAAATAAAATAACGACATACCAAAACACCACTATCAAATCAGCTTTATTCCAGGAATGCAAAAATAGCTCAACATTAGGTAACTGACTGTATTAATAGATTAAAGAAAATGACCCTATTATCATTTTAATATCAGCTTAGCAGATGCCAGAATAGGCATAATGATAACATTCTATATACATTTCTTATAATAAGTCAATCAGGAATAGAAGAGCACTTTTCTACCCTGAAAATGCTCATCTAATGGAAACAATGTCAATTGAATAGTTTAGACTGAAACAATGAGGCATTTCTATTAGAGTCAAAAACAAGAGAATATTGCCTGATCTTTATTAATCACTAACAATTTGAATTGTCCTGGAAGTCATAAAGTCTGTACCAATGTGCTAAAAGGAAAAAAAAAAAAAAACTAGATACAATCATTAGCAAGGAAAAGTTAAATGGTTCATTATTCACAAACGTCATGAGTGTGCACCTAATAATTCAAGATAATCAAATGAAAATAAAAACCACTGTTAAAACCAAGAACAAAGTTTAATATGAAGCCTGAACATAATTATTATAAATCAATAGTTTTCTACACACTATTGATAATGATTTTTAAATGCAGTATCACTCACATAAAAGGAATAAAATACTATATAATAAGAATAAGCCAAACAATTGTTTAATATCTAAAATGAGACTACAATAAAATTAAATTAAAACATGCACCATGTTCTCAGATACAAAACGCACTATCCTAAATATGGCACTTTGGTTTTGTTTTGTTTTGTTTTGTTTTTTGAGTAGGAATCTCACTCTGTCGCCCAGGCTGGAGTGCAGTAAAACACTCAACCACCGCAGCCTCGACCTGCTGGGCTCAGGTGATCCTACCACCTCAATATTCCAAGTAGCTGGAACCAAAGGCAATGCCACCATTCCTGGTTAATTCTTTTTTAATTGTAGAGACAAGGTCTCACCAAGTTGCCCAGGCTGGTCTCGAATTCCTGAACTCAGGCAATCCTCTCACCTCTGCCTCCCAAAGTGCTGGAATTACAGGCATGAGCCACTGTGCCCAACTAATATGGCACTTCTTGACATATTACTGAAAAGGTCGGAGGCATTTTCAAGAGATTATTTTCTGAAAGTTAATGAGTGGATTCTAAAATTCATCTGGAAAAATAAGATGCACTGTAACAGTCAAAAATTCTGAAAAAAATGAATGACGAAAGGGGCGCAGTCCTAACATACTTCAAAAACATAATGCTACAGTAATTAAAACAGTGAAGTAGTAGCTCAGTAATAAGCAAATCTTTTCACTTGCATAGAAGAGAAACATTAGAAATATGTCCATATTGTTTATTATAAAAAAGGAATTCCAAATCAGTATGGAAATAATTTAGTTAAATAAAAATTTGGAAAAATTAATGCTCTCTTCTGAAAAAAAAAAAGCATAGATTCCTACTTTCCACTATACACACTTACAAAAGTAAAAACAATTTCAGATAGATTAGAGCACTAAGCAATTAATGGGTATATATTATGTGAGCCAGACATGGTGGCACGTGTCTGTAGTTCCAGTTACTCAGGAAGCTGAAGTGGAAGTATTGCTGGAGCCCCGGAGTTCACAACTAGCCTGGGCAATATGGTGAAACCCTCATCTCTAAAGAATATACGTATTACTAAAAATTAGAAGAACATGTAGAAGATAATTTTTATGACCTTGCAGTACAGAAGCTTACCTAAGTATGATACAAAACCAAAAACTGTAAAAGAAAGATTAAAATATTTATTCACATAAATTAAATCTTAAGGCAAATACCACCATAAATTTTAAAAAGCAAATGATAGACATTTGCAATATAATCCAGATAAAAATGATACCAGTTTTAATAGCCAGACATCACCCATATGTTAATAAGGAAAAATGACAAATGACACAACTAATAGGTAAAGGTTATGACCAAACAAATTCCAATAGAAGAAATATAAATAGCTTATAAATATATGAAAAATGTTTAACTTTAATTAGTATTAGGAAAAATAATTTAAAGGAATAAAATTAAATATTCCATGTAAAATACTGACAAAAATTTACAAAGAATAATAGTGTCCAAGATGCCAGGAGGGCAATGTAGCTTAAGCATTTTGATGCAGAAGTTGTATTGCTAAGATACTAGCTTTCAAAAATTATTGTAAAAGTGCAAAAAATATATTCAGAGGGTGCTTTTTATAACATTATCTTTAATAGCAACAAACTGTTAATTCTATCATGTGGAAAAAATTTAATAAATTATACAGTACAGCTTACTCTGGAATTCTTTGTAGCTAAAAAATGACTTTCTATTGAGTTAGGAAAAAAGAAAGTTGTAGAATAGTATGTATAGGATGATTTCATTTTTAAAATGCACAGGAACATATGCACATAAACAAAAAAAAGTA
The DNA here is from genome assembly GCF_000164805.1 of Carlito syrichta. Taxonomy (NCBI): domain Eukaryota; kingdom Metazoa; phylum Chordata; class Mammalia; order Primates; family Tarsiidae; genus Carlito; species Carlito syrichta. Next base: position 97,141 of record NW_007039603.1, on the reverse strand, counting down.
TTGGTAATATACAAAGCGAATAGTCATGGCTATATCTGGGTAGTGAGAATAGGAGAAGGATATTTTCACTTTTTAATTTGCAATTGTATTTTTAAAAATTTTTCACAATAAGCATATATTACTTTTATAACAAAAGATTAGCTCACCCTATAACATTTGGATCGTATGTGTGTATAAGGAAACAGAAAAAAGCAATTTGAAATCTCACTATGCAAAAGCAATTACTATTAATATGTCAACTTTTCTTTTTAATCTCTGTTATGTATTTTAAGCATATTTTAGATCTTAGTCTATGCAACTTTGAGCTTGTTTTTCAATGAAAATTACATTTTCCTCTATCATTAAAAACTCATTAACATTAAATTTCAATTAATATTTTTGAATTTTAAAAATAATTCAAGGTCAGGCTCGGTGTCTCAGCCTGTCATCCCAGCACTTTGGGAGGCCGAGGCGAGTGAATTGCCTGAGCCCGCGGGTTCAAGACCAGCCCGGGCAACTTGGTGAGACCTCATCTCTACAATAAGATAAAAATAGCCGGGCATGGTAGCATGTGCCTATAATTCCGGCTACGCAGAAGACTGAGGCAGAAGGATACCTGGAGCCCAGCAGGTTGAGGCTGCGGTGGCCGGGAGCATGTGGGCCACTGCACTCCAGCCTGGGTAAAGGAGTGAGACCCCAGTTCAAAAAGAGAGAGAGAGAGAGAGAGAGAATTAAAATCCCATGTGCTCCCATTACCCAGAGAAAATTACTTTAAAACAATGAAATATGAGAGCGCAGAATTAGAATAATACTTAGATTGTGCACACTGTCTCATTGATTCATGCATGGCCCTCTTTTATTTTATCCATTGACTTGTTCTTTTATTTAATTTTAATAATAATCATACAATTATTAAATAACCAATAAACGATTTTAATTATATAATGACATAATAACCACCTATCAACAGACCGGAGCACTAAAATATCAACAATAACTTAAATTCATTTATGTAATTCTCCCATATTCTGACTTCCTTTCCTCAAACACAGTGACCATGATCCTGAAGTATTTCATTAATATTCTTTTGTTTGTAACAAGTTGATTGCATGCCATATATATATGTAGCCCTAAATAATACAGTGTTTAGTTTTACTTGATTTTGAATAATATAAAAAAGATATTATTTTATATGCAGTCTTTTGGGACTTGGTATCTTAATTTAACATCTCCCTGTATTATGAGTAGCAGTAGAGAATTCATATCACTTCTATATAATAGTTCATTGTGTAAACATATCATGATTTATCCATTTTCCTTTTGGTACTTTTACTGCTTCTGTTTATTTTTTGAAAACATTTATATCATTTCTCTTTTATAAAATATGAATATTATACTTACTTTCCTGTGTCTTATTCCTCTCACTGATGTTACCTTGTGAACATATTTCCATTTCAGTAAATATTCATTTATAAATTTAAATATTCTTTTATAAATTTGCATGATACTCCATCATATAGTTTCCATACAATTTTTCAGCAATACCAGTTTTTGAACATGTGGACTGCTTGTAATTTTTTGCTGTGATAAGCATTATGATGTATATGGCCTTTGGCTCAGCAGTTCTTCTTTTATAAATTTATCCTAAGTAATATCTGAACAAATCTGCACACAAATATATACAAGGCCACTATGTAGGACAACGCGGTTTGTATTCTGCACAACTTACACAACGTATTTGCTCATCATAGCAGTTTTTATAATACAAACATTTGGAAGAAACTTAATGCCCACCAATGTGAGATGGAGTATAAAAATATACATTAAAATCGTAACAAAAATGCACAGTTGTTGACACAGAAAGTTGCTCACAATTTATAGTTATGTGAAAGAAACAGGTTAAGTGGCAGAGTGATTCCACCTTGTAAAAAAAGTAAATATACCTGTGGAAGAGTCTGGAAAAACATACACGAAAAACTTTATGGTGATTATTTCTGGGTATTGAGATTATTTGAGAATTTAAATTTTTTTGCTTTGCTTACTTATATTTTGAAATGTTTTCAACAGCAAATATTGATTACATGTACAATAAAGAAGATGAATAAATAATAAATTTTGTGCATAATTGTTAAAATATTTTCCTGAAAATAAAATATCTTCACATCACAAGAACTTTAGAAAAAGCAAAATGAACATATAGAAGAAAACAATTACACACAATCTTACCCAGCCAGCAATAATTAATTTACAATCTCCAGTGTGTTTACTTCTGGTCATTTGTCTCTGATTATGTATTTTAAAATAGTTGCAATCATATTTTATATAACCTTGTATACTGATTTCTCAGTTAACACTATAAAATGAATATATCTTAGATATTTTAATGGAATAATACTCCATCATAGGTACAGAGCACATTTAAGCATTCCCTCTTATGTTTTTGTTTTTATTTTTCACTCTATCAAATAACTATGTGAGGCACATCTTTGTGCAATACATTCTCACATTTTAAATAATGTTCTTAGATAGATTCCTTGAAGTGGGAAATACGAAGTCAAAGAGAACATTTTAATATTCCTTTATATATTTTGCCAAACAATATTTCATATATACTTAAAGGGAGAATGGAGTAGAAGGGAAAAAAAAGAAGTCAAAACATATGAAGCCCATGGCCATTGTTAGTAATGATTAGTAAAACTGATATAAAAGCATTTGTCTTATGTAACCCACAAGGTTATATTGCAATAACCAAATGAGAAAATAGATCAGAGTCACCATAGATGTTACTTCCTCAGGAAACTTTCTTCTGCTTTCTAAATTCTCACAGAATCTTATACTTACTTTTCCTTCATAGCCTTACTGCAATTGGTAAGTAATTGTTCAATTATTTGTACATTGTCTATTTCCCATAGATGATTTTATGCTCCATTAATACATGCCTGGCACAGTTGGCGCTCAATAAATACTTGTTGAATGAATGAATGAGTGAATGAATGGATAAATGAGGCAATAGCATTCTGTAAACTGTAAAACATTAGACATTCAAAAGGTATTGCTATTTTAATTAGTATTACTGTTATTGTTCCATTTAGTTACCATATGGATGATTCTAAATCTTTGGAGAGTCCTCACTAACTGTATAAATTTTATTATGTGGCTTTCAGGCTTTTCATGCCTGCCTCTCAGGCCTTTCATGCCAGCCAGAGGCATGGGTAGCAACATTACTGGAAGCACCTGATGAGAGCTGAGACTTGGAGAACCAAATAATTAGTTCTCTAGGTCAGCATGCTGGGATTTAAGGAGTTGGAGTTACCATGAGTTGAATACAAAGTAGTGGTCAGGAACCCAGGAGGTCATGATATTTGAAAAAGCAGGTAGATCCTGGGGGTCAAAGACAAACTAATGGTATGTGCTCTAGATAGTAAGGTGCAAATTGGAGAATGGTCAGTGATAAGGGATTAAAATAGATGAGAGTTAAATTGCAAGCATCAGTGTTTAAAAATTGGAGCTATAAATATGATTCAAAAGCAAAGGGCAATTGAACTCAGTTCTCCCTTATATCCTTCCTGCAAAAACTGAAAATGATATCAGAATGTATTTGCACCTACTTCCATATACGTGAGCAAGAGAATGATAGTAGCTGGTTGAGGAATAAAAGCTGTGAATACTAAGAGGCTCTGATAGTGACTGGATCAAGAAAGACCATTTATATATAAGATCTTATAATATTCTACTCATAATATGGGAGCAATCAAGCTTTGGATCCCATCATTCTCATCTTAATTTTCAACAGCAGATATTGTAGCATAGCAGTTAGGACCTGGACTCTGGAAACAGGATAGCTGGGTTTAAATCCCAGCTCTATTATTTAGTAATTGCGTCTTTGAGGCAATTTACTTCATCTTTGTGTGCCAGTTTCCTCATCTGTAAAGTGGGGATAATGATAGCACCTACTTCTATGGTTATGACGATTAAATTAGTTAATGCATGTAAGGATATTAGAATGGTGCCTGGACATAGTAAAAGCTATGTCATGTGTTGTTGTTATTATTATCTAGTCACGTAAGACCAAACAAATGAAAATTAATATTATTTAAAAGGGGACAAATAATATGTTAACTTTATCTAAAATACCAGAGTTAAACAAGAATTTTGCTTTAAATAAAAACCTCACTTGTACCTAAACATAGTCAACTGTATAAAAACTATGATCACTCGGAAAATAGGAAACTGTTGCAGCAATGCCATCTGTCTATTCTATAGCTTTTTAAAACAACACTCTCTTAAAAGTTGTAGAGATTAAATACACAATTCCTAATAGCAAAAAAAAAAATTTGCAGTACAGTTGGTTCATAAGATCTTAACTAAAAGGAGGCATACCCTATTAAAATTTTTTGAAGCGAATTCAACAAGAAGCAGAAATATTTGAGTTGGAAAATCTGTCTGTGGAAAGATCTTAGATCTTAACATAGAAAGGCCTGGACAGGGGAAGATTCGATTTGAAAAGGCTTGGACCTGGGGAAAATTAGGAAGACCAAGGCCATAAAACATGTTTGAATACCTGAATATTGCAGACACTGGAAGACCTGAATGTTAGAAGATCGGCACAACTGGAGACGTTGGAAGACGTTGATGCTGAGCCGCTGATGGAAGACTGGGTAGTAGTTGGAAGACATGACGATGCTGGAAGACATAGAGATATTGGAAGACGTGGAGATGCTGGAAGACGTGGAGATGCTGGAAGACGTAGGGATGCTGGAAGACAAGTAGATGCTGGAAGCCCTGGAGATGCTGGAAGACCTGGAGATGTAGGAAGACATGGATTTGTTGGAAGACGTGGCTTAGTTGGAAGACATGGATTTTCTGGAAGACATGGCTTTGTTGGAAGACATGGATTTTCTGGAAGACGTAGCCTTGTGGGAAGACATGGATTTCTGGAAGACGTACCTTTGTTGGAAGACATAAGTAAGCTGGAAGACATGAATTTGATGGAAGACATGGTTTTGCTGGAAGACGTGGATTTGCTGGAAGACATGGATTTCCTGGAAGACATGGATTTGATGGAAGACAAGAATTTTTCTGGAAGACATGGATAGGCTGGAAGACCTGGAAATCATTGGAAGACATGAATTTTTTGGAAGACGTGGCTTTTTTGGAAGACATGGATTTTCAGGAAGACCCGAATTGTCCGGAAGACCTGGATTGTTTGGAAGACAGGGAGATTACTGGAAGACATGGATTTTCTGGAAGACGTAGATCTTCAGGAAGACATATATTAGCTGGAAGACCTGGAAGTTGTTGGAAGACATAAATTTTCTGGAAGACGTGGCTTTAGTGGAAGACTTGGATTTAGTGGAAGACACAGATTTTTTCTGGAAGACATGAGTTGACTGGAAGACTTGATTCGGTGGAAGACATAGATTGGCTGGAAGACCTGGATTTTTCTGGAAGACATGGATTGATTTGGAAGACTTGGATTTGGTGGAAGACGTAGATTTTTTTCTGGAAGACGTAGATTTTCTCTGGAAGACATGGACTGACTGGAAGACCTGGATTACTTTCTGGAAGACACTGATCGACTGGAAGACTTGGATTTCTTTCTGGAAGACGCTGATTGAATGGAAGACTTGGATTTCCTTCAGGAAGACACTGATTGACTGGAAGACTTGGATTTTCTTCTGGAAGACATTGATTGACTGGAAGACTTGGATTTCCTTCTGGAAGACACCGATTGACTGGAAGACTTGGATTTCTTTCTGGAAGACATTGAGTGATTGGAAGACTTGGATTTGTCTGGAAGAACTGGATCTACTGGAAGACTTGGATTTAATGGAAGACATATTTTTCTGGAAGACATGGATTGGCTGGAAGACCTGGATTTGATGGAAGACCTTGAAATTATTGGAAGACTTGAATTTTCTGGAAGACGTGGATTGTCCTGGAAGATCTGGATTTAATGGAAGACTTATAGTTGCTGGAAGACTGGATTTACTGGAAGACTTGGAGGTTCTTGGAAGACATGGATTGTCCGGAAGACATAAATTGTCTGGAAGACATGGACTTTCTGGAAGACCTTGGGGTTGTTGGAAGACTTGGAGTTGTTGGAAGACCTGGAGTTGTTGGAAGACCTTGACACTGGCTCCATTGGAAACCCTGGACATTGGAAACATTGCAAGCACAGGATGTTGGAGACATTGGAAGCCTTGGATTTCAGAGATATTGGTTACTGTGGACACTGGAGACTTCGGAGGCCCTGAAGTTTGGCTTATTGGATATTGGAAATCATAAACACTGGAAGCCCTGGACATTAGCTATACTGTAAGTCTCGTACTTTGAAACTCCTAAGCACTGGCGGATAACTGAGGATGTAGATATTTAAATATCCTGAAATCAAAATCCCTGGATATTGGGAGACATTGAAAAACATAGACATTTACATAATTATATCAAAAGACAAACAATTTGGAAGAATTAAATTTTAAAGATGCTTGAGGCCACCAATGCTGGCAGCCCCAGACATTAGGAGATCTGAATATTAGGAGATACGGATTTTAAAGTATCTAGTCATTCAGACATTGGAAATATTGAAATACCTAAAAGCTGGGAGACCTGATTCTTGGAGATAGTGAAAGACTTGGGCACTGTAGGAACTGGTGATTTAAAAAAAAAATTTTTTTAAGACCAAGATTTAAGAGACAGTCAAAGATATGGTAACTGAATAATGCAAGTGCTAGAAGATATTTAAAAATCTAGACAAATACTGTAAAACTCATGGACTCTAGAAGACCTGTATATAGTAGACTTTGGAGGCTTAGAACCAAAGAATTGTAAGTTAGAACTTTGTCTCCTGAAAAACAAAATCTGGATGAAGTTTGACTGCTGGTGACATTGGAAAAATCTAACTTTTAATTGCTCCAATAATGGGAAGATTGGAAAATATGGGCACTGAAGATGCTGCAGGCCAGAGACATAGACCATATAATATTTGGAAGATCTGTCAATTTAAGATGTTGGAAGATGTGGAACTCAGAAAACCTGAGTTAGAGACACTGAAGAATAAAAAGGCCTAATCATAAAGGTATTAGAAAGCTATGTTTAAAAAATATTGGCAGCCGGGCTCGGTGGCTCAGCCTGTAATCCCAGGCTTTGGGAGGCTGATGTGAGTGGATTGCCTGAGCCCGCGGGTTCAAGACCCGCATGGGCAACTTGGTGAGACCTCATCTCTACAATAAATCAAAACTTAGCCAGGCGTGATAGTGTGCGCCTGTAGTTCCAGCTACTTGGAAGGCTGAGGCGGAAGGATCACCGGAGCCCAACAGGTCGAGGCTGCAGTGGCCAGAAGCGGCCACTGCACTCCAGTCTGGGTGACAGAGTGAGACTCCAACTCAAAAAAAAATTGGCAATATTGAAAGACAAATATTGCCATTAGGTCCTAGATATTACATTAAAAACATCCTGAGACTAGTCTTACAGTCTTTAAGACTATCACATTTATTCCATTAAAAAGCTAAACACAAGGACATCTTAGGAAAGAGACAAAAAGGCAGAGAAATTCAAGAAAAAGCAAGTAGTTTCAATAAGTTGGAACTTAGCTTCATAGTCTCTATGATCTTGCCTTCTGGGCCTTAGTGGGTTGACATGATGTAGATGGGAAGTTATCAAAGAATAAGCAGTATCTAAGTTAGGGAAACTACTTGGCTCTAGAACATGGGTCAGCAAACATTTTCTGTAAAAGATCAGATAGCAAATATCTAAGGTTTTCCACACCATATGGTCGATGTTGCAACTATTCAACTCTGCCATTGCAGTGAAGCCATAGACAATAAGCAAATGGGTAAGGATGGCTGTGTTGCAATAAAACTTTATTTTTTAAAAAGTTCGTCTATATTTGGCCCAAGGGCCTTAGTTTTCCAAGCCTTGCTCTAGATGCCAAATCTAGGGTATGGTAAAAATAAGTACACTACAGGCTAGCATTCACATATAAAGAACAGATAGAGCAATTTGAAACCCAATGGTAAATAATGAAAACATGTAATATAATGATAGTCAGGAGGAGAGGCCAGCAGGAACCTAAGAATGGGATTTAATCTCTAAGCAGTAGTTTGGGCAGGGTTGTATTCAGAACTCTAACCAAGATTGCAAGGAATCTGTTGGAAAGTCCTAATTAATAGAAGAAAATTAGAGAAGAAAACCACTTCTACAACACCGGGCATATATGGAGGGGAACAGAAAAGAGATGAAAGAGATTACAGCTGAGACCCAAGTAGCTGGGACTATGGGTATGTGCCATGGTGCCCACCTATAGTACATGTAATTTCTGATTTTACCCACCAGAGATTAAGGAACAAGTTTAAGAGATCCAAGTTGAACTATAAGTTGAAGGTCTTCAGTACTTAGATAAGGCTGAGGAAGACAAGGACTAAAATGTATATTGCAGAAAAGAAAAGATTGGCATGCAAAACTGGTAAGGTAGACTGGGATGGCCACAATTTAAAGATTAAGTAGTAGAATACACAGGCCGTGAACAGCCAACAAAAGTCTTTGATTAGGAATATCAGAATCAGAACTATAAACAAGGAAAGTTAGTCAAACAGCAACGTTCTGAATAGTCAAGACTACCAGATATACATAGTAGAACGCCAAATACTCCAAGTTAAAACACTTAAAGGGTTGAAATGTGAGCCTAACACAGTCATACAGGTAAGTGGTAGTGGGGGATAGAATTAAGGCAGTGACTGTTCTGTCACTCAGCAGATACAGCATTAGAATTATGATGAATACTCAGTATTCTGAACACTATTACTTTAAGCATCCTGAATGCCATCAGAGAATACATAGAATACAAAATTCAGAAGCCAGTTGTGTGGAACTGTCCTTGCCTAGTAAAATTATTTAGATGTACACAATTTCTCTCAAAGGCAATTGTGCTAATAACTTGGTGGTCAAGAAAATCAAGTCCTATGTAGCTTTTTCTTTACTCTGTATCAGAGATAATTAATTATCTTTAAAGTGTAATCAAGCAGATGGATTCTTTTCTAGAAGATAGGAACACAGTCAAGTAAAAAACAAATTGCCTCTAATCATTATGTTAGTATATATCATACAATGATAACCACACTATAAATATAGCATAAAGCATCACTGTAGGTCAAGGAGTAACTTAGAGACAAGGAAATTATTATTTTAGGTATTCTTCACTAGCAAACCAAAAAAAATTAAAACTAATTTTTTATTCCTTCTTTCATCTTAAAACCATCAGGCATATCTTACTTTAAGGAAAATTAAATAAAATATAAAAATATTAAATTTTTGTAAAGACAAGAGTAAATATCATATTCTAATTCTATAATGCTTATTTATGTCATAATAATAATAATAATAGCAATAATTTATTGAGCGCTTACTATGTGCCAGGCACTGTACTAAGCATTTCATAAAATCTCATAGCAATCCTAAGATGCAGGCATTTTTAACCCCATTTTACAAATTAGAAACTAAGGTCTGGAAGGATTAAGAAACATGCCCGCAGTCACACTGCTGGTAATTGGCAGTGGCAGGATTTGAAAGCAAGTCTGTCTGACTTCAAAGTCTAGGCTTCATGCTGATTTCTCACACCCTAATAAGCCAAGGGTTATAATGCCATGACTAAGCACCACTCACTCAGAGAGTCACCAGCCCAGAGCAGACAAGAAGTCTCACACTACGTCCATGTTCTTCTCATTGAGACATTCATCATACCACTGCCAAGTAGTCAACAGCATAGCTACTCTAGGTGTTTATAATGATCGGTTAATTATATCTTTGGGTTTATGTAGCAATGCAAGATGAATTGTAATGTCTCAAACACACTGGTTTTATATTCAATTTCTCAAAATTTGCTATTCATGCTAATGAAATATAGAATTTATTATTTCATCTATTTTCTATTTGATTTTATAGTTCCTGGGAATATATACACCCTGCTCACAGCACATATTTATTTCTGAATTCTTAGACAACCGTAACACACTGATATAAAAAACTTAAAAGATAATAATACTATGTAAACTTCAGTGATCAAAGCATTTCACATCACAAACATTGTTCACATAAGCTTTTAGACTATACACACATTTGAAACCCTTTATTAGCAACCAGGTGGCAGCAGCTATGTAATCCACATGTGTGACATGAAGAACCTGCTCTGCATATTGAACATAAAGGATTTTAAACGAAAGATTCTTTTAAAATGTAATTCCAGTTTTCTAATATATCCTCCACATTTCAGTAACCTAGGCTGCCCTTTCTCCCCACTCCACTCTGCTTTTTTGTTTTTTTTGTTCCACAGTGGCTAAACATCTCTATAGAAAGGAAATTTCCTTGCACTTCATAATATTTAGCTCAACAATTTATCCAAACTTTTTGACAACAGAAAAAATTCTCTCTACTAAAAGATATACTAGAATAAATTTCAGTTTTTCTATTTTGGGGACTATTCTTAAAGAAGAAAAAAATACCAGTTTACAGGGCACTGTTGCCATTAACTTTTGTTTCTACCATTTAACCTATACCAAACTTCACATCCTCCTATAAGTTCTCTGATTTGTCAAACTCAACTACATTAAAATGTTATTTTGCATCAGTGATACTTTTTAGATTATTTTAACTGGATATTGCCTTAAAGAAGGATTAGATTTATTTTAATATTTTACTTCAAATGTTTCCATCTATCAGGACAAAGCCAAGGTATTTCCATGACAACTAAAATCATACAATAATCAATTCCTCATAGTATTATTTTATTTTAGGAATTCCTAATAGATGCAATTCAATTTAAAATTTGATTTCTCTATTTCTGGTCAAATTAAGAGAAAACCTTGCCAACATAGTAATCTCAATGAATGGCAAAATTATCAAGAAAGCTCATTTTTTAAAGACACATGAAACCACTGATTATAATGGTAAAAAGATCACAGATTCAAAATATTTCCTTCTGGACATGATTAATATCTGAACACAAAATTTTTTAAAAACTAAGCAAACAATCCATGGAAACTTAAAGCACTAGCCATACAGAGTTCTCTGCTTTGGTTTATGGAAATAATAGATAAAAAATATTAGAGAGTTTTGCACACAATATTTGTTCATTATTTTCTCCAAATCTTATAACCCAGAGGAAAATACTACAATTATCACAGAAAAAGAATTTATACTCTCTTTCCTTTCAGGAAATTGAGGTTATGCTTGCCTTGTATCTATGGCAACTATGCCCAACTTTCTTTCCTAGAAGGGACTAAAATATGGTAAAACCTGAACCATAAGCACAACTTTTAAAATAACAAGAACACAACACAATAATACTACTACTTACCTTGGTCTCTATGAAAGGGCTTAGGTATTCTCAAAATCAACCAATGAGGTTGATACACCTTTCTCTGAGGTAACAATGTCAAAAATAAAAGGAACTTAGCAACCAAGTGGTCCTATCCTCCCATTTGGCAGATAAGGAACGAATAGAGTGACTTAAATAAGACCATCCTTTGAGCTAGTGACAGAATAAACACTTCAAGTTAAGGTTTTCTAATTCCTCGGTCCACTACCAGTTACGTTATATTTTCCATCTTAATTTTGTTTAGCCTTACAGCCACAGTTTGCAACCATGGCTATATATAAAGAATCACTTATGGAACTTTCAAAATACATAGATACTGGCTCTATCCTTGATTCATCAGGTCAGCATGTAGTTTTCAGATATCTGTGTTTTTTCAATCATGACTCTGATGTACAGTCAGTGTGGCTTACAGCAAAAACATGAGCTCACCTGGCATTGTAGTGAGTCACTAAGTCCAGAGCCCCCTAAAATGGTTTTTCAACTTTTATCTTCCCAAGTCATTCGAGCTTGTTGAAGAATAGTCATCATCCCAATGATAACCACACAAGTAAACACTTTTAACCTTTTGTATTTAATTCTCTTTTCCCCAATAACTTCAAACTCAGATATAGGTAACCTATCATTCAGACCTCTAGACTGGAAAGGAAATTACTTAATTCCTCCTCTCCAAATCTCAACTCAAGTGGGCTGCTTCTTGCTTTTTACAAGACCAAATTAAGTGTACTCTCTGATGTCATTTTTAGCATACTGTTTAAAGTATTTTTTTCTCATTACTGAACATAAATCTCATCATTTCAGGTTGTCTTTATTCTTTGTCAAGCTACATAAAATCTGTTTTGGCAAGTACATGCCAGTGAATTATTTGTCTTTTTCTCTCTATTCAGGTTTTCTGCACATCATTATCACATGTAATTATAGTACCAGTGCTGGTGACTCTGGCACAAAGAGCAATTAGGACCCAAGCAACAGCGATGTTATTCAGACTTCCTGCCTTTCTATTCCCCAGAATAACTGTCCAACTGAGATCAAAATGGACATCATGTGGGAACGTGTACACGTAGGTAAAATCACAGGCAGGTTTATCATGTCTTTGCCAAAACTTCTTAGAACATGATATCAGCTTTGTATATATGGCTTTGTGATTGTTTTCCCTTTGTTAAATTTGCCTGAAAAATTTCAAACATCCAACATAAAAACAACCATAACAACAACTTTTGTAACACAACTGAAACAAACAAAGACATGGAATTATAGAACGGATTTTTTTAGAAATCTGAGAATGAAGCCTCCACCACCTTCATGGAACGAACAAGAAGTATCAGCATCCCTTTGCTGGAGGATATTCAACTGTAAAAATCACTAGAAAGGCCAGATATGAGACCAAAGAACATCTATGAAAATGAACTGTAGTAGCTCCTCCTCATTAATTAGGTACCAAAATTACAGGAATTCATCATAAATGTGCTACCTTTCAGGACCAGCCAATAGTTAACATATACGATTGCTGCAAAACAAATTAACTTATTAACTTATAACAAAGTAGCCCTTTCTGGTCAAGTAGTAAGTTAAGCTTAATCAGAATTAAAATACATTTCAGAACCAAAAGTATAAAATCAAATTGTCCAACAGAGTAGCCCCTCTCTAGGTTTACAGTTGAGCTTCTAAAACCCTCATATCTGTATTGGAGGAATTTAAGACCTTTTAGAGAAAAATGGAGCAGCGAAGGCAATATTATGAAAGCCCAGAAAATTAGTGTGTATCACATTATTGTTTCATTTTAGTGAACAAACTAATATTCTGGGCTTTCACAAACCAGGTTAAGTGGGGACCAAAGGAAGGCCCAAACCTTATCTGTACAATGATCTCTTATGTTCCTAACCCTGAATTGTACCTCACATCTTTAAAATAAAAAAGAAATTTTTAAAACAATAATGTGATAAACTTCAATGACATTTTATCAATTTTCCATTTGCAATAGTAGATATTGGGCAATTAATTTCTCTTTCTCTCTAATCCCAAGATGAGGAAGAGAATACACCAATGAAAATGCTTGGTCATAACTGTAGTGACAGAGAAAAAGTAGAGAAAATTGCATTTTTTCTGCAGAGAAGTAAGCTCGGTCTTCTGCTACGCTTCAACCCAGGACACAGATCGTAACATCAGCAAAGCCATCAGTCTGAATTCCAAGGTTCAACTCTCTGCTTGTGAAGCTTCTGCTTCCTGTTTGCAGAATGGGCTTTGAATGACATGACCCAATGGCCCAGCCTCTTCATCCCTGTCAAGCAAGCAGAGAAAAAAGACTCATTGCCTTTGTTTGAAGGTTTCTTATTACTGCTTTATAGGGTTATAAATAATCATTTAAGCCTTGCCTGGAGGTCAATAGATAGTACCCCAAAGGATGTCTTTCTTCTGAATCATAATTGCAATTTGATTTGTGAAGTGGATACTTCAACATTCTTCAAATTCAGGATGTTAACCTATGCCGCCCTCTTTTATCAACTTTTGATGTGATCACATCTCCAAAATATTTCTCAACTATCTTCTGAGGATGTGAGTCTAACAGTTCAGCAATATCACTTAATTAAATGTCTCAAATGCTTCACCATCTAAATGTTTCTTACACCATTTTCAATTTTTTCCACTACTGGAAAGAAACCTTCATAATCAGTTATGACATCATTCCACACTTTCTGCCAGCCTTCCATAAATGTTCACTAATTTATTTCTCTCACTGATTCTTCTATTGTTAAAGCGTTACAAATAGAGACATTTGGCTGCCAGGCACGGTGGCTCACGCCTATACAGCACTTTGAGAGGCCGAGGCGAGAGAATTGCCTGAGGCCAGGGGTTCGAGACCAGCCTGGGTAACTTGGCGAGACCTCATCTCTACAATAAATCAAGAAAAATTAGCCGGGCATGGTGGCATATGCCTATAGTTTCAGCTACTTTGAAGGCTGAGGCGGAAGGATAACCTGAGCCCAGCAGGTCGAGGCTGCGGTGGCCGTGAGCGTGCCGTTGCATTCCAGCCTGGGCAACAGAGTAAGACTCCGACTCAAAAACAAAAAACAAAAAAACAAATTTTGCCAAGCTAATCTCACAATAAGTTCTGGTGTCTCTTTGATAAGATCTGCAAGATAGTCAAAATAAATGCTGATTATAGTATACCGTAAACATTTTTAGCACTCCCAGATGCATGAGTTGAAGGAGTAGAGTTGTACTGAAAGAAATGAAGATGACTTGGACACAAAGAGCAGCAATTACTATTGCACTTTTGACAGCGGGAGCAGTGTCCAGAATCAGCAACATTTGAATTCAAGATTTACTTTTGTTTACACATTATTTAACCAAAAGAACAAGACGCTTCAAAAATCAATCCAAAAAGAGTTTCTCAGTGATCCATATTTCATAAATTCCTTTCATACAGACAGAAAAGTGTTTCTGGCATTTTTTTGAGGGCAAGGATTTTGGAATCTTTGAAGCAACATGGGTTTAAACAGAGTCACCAGAAGCATTGGAACAAAGCACAACTGTGAGCTTGACTTTTCCAGGCTTGACGCCCCTGGTCCTTTTCCGATCCTTTGCAATAGGTGTGCAAGTAGGTGTTCACTTACAGAACAGGTATTCAGGATATTCTGCAGCAGCTCCATGATTGACTTTCTGTGTTAGACACTTCTTTTCACTACAGGCCATAGGGTTTCTTAAACCTATTCAACCAGTCATTACTTGTAACGAATAGCATAACTTTTGATCCACACTGAAATTAAAACTTGCATTTTTATGATGCTGCTGGCATCACAAAGAAAGAGGCCTGTTCAGCTTTCTCTGTTTTAGAAGTTACAAAGGCAGATATTTCCCCCATTTTTTCTATTTTGATATTTCATGTTATGATTTTCTCAATCTGGGGTGCCCCTCAATGTACTGGCCTTAACGGTTTTCTCATATTTCCTAACTGTATGAACTGCGGATTTATTAGCACCAAAGAAATGGCTTACAGAAGTTTTGCTTTCGCCATTATCAAGCATCTTAAGAACTCTCATTTTGTTTGCTACTGACATTACCTTTCTTGTCCACTTCACTCTTCTTGCATTTCTATCATCCATCTTCTTGTTCTTTGGCTTGGAGGCCATTCTCATCCTAACTTATGCAAATTTACAATGACTGAAAATTTTATATCACTGAGCAGTACACAATATTGATTTGTAATACTTAAGAACAAAATAACAAAATTCACAAGACAAATAAAAAAGGCTAAACAGTTTTTGTATGACAAAACGTGCGTGATCAATGGCTGCAGGAGGAACAACAGACAGAACAACAAGGGCAAAGCAAGTAACTCAAATGCTGTTTTGTCTCATGAGATAGTCAGTAAGCAACATGACTTGAACTTGTATATTGTTCCAAAGCTCTCAAAGGTGCAGACTAGGTACACTCAAATTTTGTATGGGAATGACTTGCAGTTGAGAAGGAATCACGGAACTCAGGTGTCAAGGTCAGGCTACCAGGCTGAAGTGAAAAGCTTGTGCCACATCTAGAAGAAAGCAGATACAAAAAATAGGATATAAAGTCAGGAACAGAGGCAATCTGAATGAGAAGTTTATGAGCTAATGAGGAGGATGGAAATTTAGAATAATAAAAAGATATGCCAAATTGCTTTCACAAAATGGTACCAATTTGTATGCTAAAAGTATACTCACCAACATGAAACATAATCAGCCTTTGTGATATGTGCCAATTAGAAGGTGAATAAAAGGTATCTCATTTTTGTTTTAATCTTCATTCCTTTAATCATCTTTCCATATGATAAGGTATTTCTATTTCTTCATTTTTAAGTTCTTTCTCTTATCCTTTTTCCACCTTGTAATTTTTTCTTACATATTTGTAGGCACTGTTAGCATTTTAGGGAGCTCTTATTTTCTTTTTCTCCCCTTTGCATACATTATCAATATTCTATTCAAGAAATTTAAGGGATAAAACAATACGTTTTGATATAAATACACATAGTGAACTGATTACTACAGGCTAGCATCGTCTCACCTAGTTACCATTTTCTCTGGTAAGAGTACATGAAATCTACTTACTTTGACATTTTCCAGTTACATTACTATATCATAAAATACAAGGAATTCTTATTTTCAATCCTCTGTATGCTGCAAAGATTTTCTCCAAGTCTGTCACTTACTGTTTGATTTTATTTATTTTGTCTTTTCCCACAAAGATCCTTCAAGTATTTATGTAGTCCAATGCTGCATTTTTGTGAAAATCAATTAGCCCACTAAGATAATAGAAATATGTTCATGTATTCTCTTTCAGTTTTTTTTTTTTTTTTTGAGTTGGAGTCTCTCTCTGTCACCCAGACTGGAGTGCAGTGGCCACTCCCGGCCACCGCAGCCTCGACCTGCTGGGCTCCGGCGATCCTTCCGCCTCAGCCTTCCGAGTAGCCAGAATTACATGCATGCGCTACCACACCCGGCTGATTTTTTGATTTATTGTAGAGATGAGGTCTCACTGCCCAGGCGGGTCTCGAACCCGTGGGCTCAGGCAATCCACTCACCTCAGCCTCCCAAAGGCGCGGGATTACAGACTGAGCCACCAAGCCCGGCTCTTTTAGTATTTTAATAATTATGTGATAGTATTTCAAGATATCAAGGAAAGGATAGAAGACTGAAAAACTGATGTTGGAAAAAATAACTGACTATCCATCTACAAGTGTCTGGAGATCTCACTCAATGGTCTTTTTCCCCTATACTACAGCCAAAGTTGTTCCAATAGCATCATAGCTCCGTGGTGACCAGGTTGAGGGCTCAAGCTGATTCTACTTGATCCCTCAATTTCTCTGGGGGTTAGTGTAGCTTAGGAAGGAAAGTGATTCCACATACATAATTATTATACATTTTGCTGGCTTAAGTTTGTTCTGTTGTCAGGACATACTCCTGACTAATAGAAACTGGTTTCTAATATTCTGATAACATTTCACTAATAGTTAATAAATAGGCAGACAATTTGGGAAGTTCTCGAGAAATCTGAGCATGAATTGGCTGGTAGATGGCATTAGGTAACTGCTGTTAACTCTGTTGGGTGTACTAATGGGGTTCTGGTAATATAGGAAAATATCTGCTTGTAGGCGAAGAGCTGATGCAAATATAAGTATGCCATTAGCAATTTATTTTCTAGCAACATGTTATCAATTGCTAAATCAAAGCACTTGGTAGGTGGGCATTTATTGAGCTTTTTTTTCCCTCTAGGTTTGAAAATTCTCATAATAAAGAGTGCATGTGTATGCATGTTTGTGCATGACACAATAATTCCATGTTTCTTAGTTACATTTTGGACACTATTACATATGTATTAGTGGCTTTTCAGGTTAAATTCAAGAAGAAGAATTACAACTAATGAATTAATCATTGGAGGGAAATCACTTTAGATGAAATATTTCCTTTACTCTAAGTTAAAAGATTCAATGTGAAGTATAATGAAGCCTGAATCCCAATGCCAATTTAAAGGTAAGAGACTCATATCACAAGTCTTCTCTTTCTCTGCCAAATTTTAACAGAAGATTTATAGCAATTTTCCAAATCAGGTTATTTGACCATGGGGGCATTTTGACTTCATAATACCAATAACAACTGTTTTCTATGCCATACAACAGATAAAGATTTGTGACAGGAAATAAGGAACAGACTGTTAAATACAAACTGATAATTCTGAGTAAAGAAAATGACTGCTTTGTGTTCAACTAAGTAATTGGGTAAAACTTTCTATTCTTACTAAGGATATGTGACTTTTGTATGATGCTGGAGCTAAGCCAGTGTGAAGACTAAGGCCTCTGAAATAAACTTCCTATGTTACCTTTCTGTTTTACAAGCTGTACAGAGACTTGAAGTTGTTAGAATGCTAATAAATAATAGTGTGATCAGGTGCAAGTATTCTCAAAGTATTTTTCCAAAGTATATTTACCTACAGGTTCAGAGTGTAATGACATTCTTCTACTCCTTGAGAGTCCAAGAATACCTGGCACCCTCTTTAAGGAGAAATAAAACCTGACCAGTTGATCTTCTAGTGAGGAGTTGGGCTCTACTGCTCAAGTGTTCAAAAGGGCAAAATGATCTCAGGAAGTTTTTTCTCTCAGGCATTTCAACCAAAAACAACATGGAATTTTTTTTAACATCACACCCACTGCAGATCTGTATGGGCAAACAAGACTAAGTTAATTGAAATTTTCTTATGAATGAGCATTTGATCTTAAAGGGTTGGCTTTTATACAAGCTACTCAGAGCAATCATTTTTTCCTTTCAAACATCTTAATCCCCTCCCACACACGCATTCAAGTGATGAGCTCAAAAAATATAAATCATCATGATTCATTTAACATTTTAAAGTATGATGCCCTGAATGGTAACCAATGGTCAGGATTCCATGAAAAACCTTAATTTATAAGTTACTGGCAATGCATTTGCTAATACGATAAACAAAGATGCCATTCAATCTACTACTGAGATTCCCAGCAACCTCTCTAAAACAGAAGTAAAACATCCAGGAGCTCTTCTGTTTTAAAACACTTCCCTGAGTCCCTATGGCTTATGAAATAAAATAAAGTCTAACCTTCTGCCCACTTTCCCAGACTTGTCTCTCACTAACTCTTCCCTTCCTCCTTTATAATCTACATGTGAGTCAGTGGTGATTTTACTTTGATCATTCAGATTTCCTTAACCTTCAACAGTTAATTCAAGTACCACCTAGCCAGGCTAGTTGGCTCAGCCTGTAATCCCAGCACTCTTGGGAGGCCGAGGTGAGTGGATTGCCTGAGCCTGAGGGTTCGAGACCCACCCGGGCAACTTGGCGAGACCTCATCTCTGCAATAAAACAAAAATTAGCCGGGCGTGGTAGCGCGGACCTGTAATTCTGGCTACTTGGAAGGCTGAGGCGGAAGGATCACCGGAGCCCAGCTGGTCGAGGTTGTGGTGGCGGGGAGCGTGCCACGGCACTCCAGTCTGGTCGACAGAGTGAGACTCCAACGCAAAAAAAAAAAAAAAAAAGTATCACCTCTTCCTGGATGCTTTCCTTGCTCTCTCTTGCTGACTCAGAAGAGCTGATTAAAGCTTTGAGAGACTCTCTCCCATGCTTACTCTAATTACAGCAGTTAAGACATTTCTCTATACTGTCATCTGTTTCCCCATGCTTTAGTCATATAGGAATGCCCTGACAGTATTTATAACAGAATTAGGCAATTGTTATTTACTCTGTTGGGTGTAATAATGGGGCTGTGGGAATGCAGGCAAATATCTGCTGGATGGAGGGGAGTACAGAAAGTAAGACCTGCATGCCACACTTTTAAAAGGGGCTACATCAAAATAGGATCTTGAGAAAGGATAAGATTTCTAGGTGTGAAGGAGAGGGCAAGTGGATGAGAGGTGAGAGATGGGGGCAAAGGTGGAAACAGGAAAATGCTGGGTAAGTATGTAGATTAGAGATAAGGTTGAAACAAATGGTGGCTGAAGAGGGTAATGAAAACAAAACTGCAAAAAGTAGGTTGAGGCAAATCATGGAGGATTTCTGATGCTACATTTTTTTTTTTTTTTGCTGAGATAGTTATGTTCAGTTTTCTTAATATTAATGAAAGGGCTTATGTTTGCAATGAATGATAAAAGCAGATATTTAAGATAAATCCGGCCTATTCTTTCGTGCTACTAGGTTTTAGCACAAAGTATCGGAAATCCTACTTTTTCATAAAGCAAAAAATAATTACACTAGATGCTATGGAAATCAAATGGGATTATGGAATTACCACTTGCAAATACCAAAAAAGGGCCTAATACTGAAATGGAAGACATCTGAAAAACATAAGAGGAGTGGTCTTAAAAAATGTAAAAGATGAGAAACAATATAGATGAAAGAGCATTTGGGGGCATGAGTTCCAACATGATTTGGCTCAGACTACTACTACTCCTGATAGATTTTGCTATAATCAGGTCCATCTTCATAGCCTTCAGCTGGTTACTCCCCAAACAGTACCTCTGCTATATTGCACTTGCTCATAAAGTCTTCAATGACTCCCTGATACCTACAGGACACATTCCAAACTCCTTGGACTGACTGTCAGCGGCCTTGTTCTATTCTTGTTTCCTGCGTTAGTGAGCACTACACTACACACCTTTTCCAAGAAAGGTTCTCTGGTAAGACAGGTTATTGACTCATTGACCTCTGACCGAAATCACATTTATACCTTTTCTCACACTATTCCCTCCAACTAGTATGCCCCCTCCTCACTACCTATGAATCCCATCAACCAACTCAAGATCAATTTATTCCATTATATTACCTTCAAGAAGGAATTAGGCCCTGGAGGCAGTGACTAGGTACTATCCATGCACATAAACACACACACACACACACACACACACACACACACACACACACACACACACGCTACTATATATTTGGGAGATATATATATATGTATATATATATACACACACACACACACACACACGTATTATATATATGTATAAATATGTATTTCCCAAAGTTTTCCAAACCCAGAACTTTTCATCCATATACATTACAAAAATATCAGCTCTAAAGGGATCCTGACCAACTCAATCAATTTACAGCTACTGATTCATTCAGAGGCCCAGAGAGAGTACGCAACAGTGATCTTTTACAGTTTTTAAAATGACTACACAGGTACAGAATGGATGTATTAACACCAACCATTTTGTCACAGTCAAATCACCTTAACATTTCATTTCCTCCCTGGTCCTGAAGACTTCTGTTGATACTTTGAAGCAGTATCAAAGGAAAAAGGGGATATGGTCCGGGCAATGGAACTAATATTTTTTGGTATTGAACACTCACCATGTGGCAGACCCTTTATTTCATGATCATATTTATTCCTCACAATAACCCTGTATCTGAAATAGTAGAAACTCAAAGACAACACGTGGTATATTCAAAGTTACGCAGCTAGTGTCCAAACTCTGGACTCCAATACCCATGTTTTTTCCCAAAAAACTAGACTGCTTTCCCTTAAAATGTCTGCTAAGTACCTATCATTCACAGTGTGGTACATACAAACATTCTGTCATGGAGCTGTGCTATAGTTTGAATGTTTGCTCAAAACGCATGTTACTTACACTATGGCAGTGTTAAGAGGTGGAACTTTTAAGGTATTAGTGTCCACCCTCACAAATAGATTAATATTGCTTTTTGTAGGAGTAGATTCATTATAAAAGGGCATGTTTGTGCACTTTCTGGCTATCCACCCCCCATGGTATGATGTAGCAAGAAAGCCCTCTCCAGATGGCTTGATCTTAGACTTATCTTTATAATCACAAGAGTTAATTCCCAATTCACCTTCTCATCTGTCTATCTACCCATCCTATTGGTTCTATCTCTCTGGGGCACCCTGATTGTTATAAAAAGTCTGCCACATACTGAGTGCTCAACATCAAAAAGATGTTAGTTCTATTCCTTGGATCTTACAATCAGATTTATAGCTAAAAACTTCAGAGAAAAGGTGTATTTAAAATGTTCTTCTCTGAGTAAGAGACAAAGAACATTTTATGCAATTATTCAAGTACCCTCTTACCTAGTCAATGTTTAAAAGGCACAAGTTGCAAAGAATCACATTTAAAAATATAGGAACAATATTCTATGCAAATAAACTTAAGTTGCTCTAGATCTAAAATATATGCACAGGAAAATTATAATTAACAATAATAGGAGGAATAGTAAGTAAATAACACTTTTAAAGTGATTATACTGGATCAGGCAATGTTTTAGATGTTTTACATATATTAATTCACTTAATACTGAACGCAATCCTATGTGGTATTATTATTGCCATTATTTTACAGATGAGGAAACTGAGGCTTAGGGAGGTTACATAATCTGTCCAACATCACACATTTATTAAGTAGAAAAGCCGAATATTTTAGACCTATGCAACCTTGCTCCAGCCTCCATACTACTAACCACGACAATGTACTTGAAGCTAATGACCTTAAGATATTTTCCAGTAATTCTTACCTGCTCAAGATCATCCAAACACAAGAAATTTGAGGTTAAATTAAAAAGAAGCCCTCCACTACTAGAAAAGATTTATAGTATCTGTAACATAACTGAAAGGAGGTACCTATAGAAACCTAGAATAAATTTAGTTTAGTGTAATCTTTTTGACTCAGCATAGTCATTTTTGCTTAGACTTTACCCCTGACACGCTGTGAATCTAACACAGGTTAGACGTAGATAGATAAGTTTTCAGTAAGCAGGTTTTAGGAAGTGTTCAGACATTCCACTGCAGGCCAAGTGGCAGACTACCCCACCCCCTCAGCAAATCTCCATCAGAAGCAAGACAAGGACAGAGACATATAAATGATAATAGACCACCTTTTGGTCAAGGAATTTGTGGATTGCAAATGTCTGACATAATCTCTTGCAGGAAAACCCCCTGTCCTGGTCTCCTCCCATCTAGCCCACTACCTGCGGCACTAGATGCTAATATCTGGCAACCTCAAAATTTAAGACTCATGTGACTAAAATCAACATCAAAGACCCATCGCCCTGTAACACTCTTTCAAACCAAAATCCCCTTACCCACTTGCCTCTCAGTGTTGGCCCCCTTTCCAATCTGTGAAAGTTGAATAATAAACTTTACTTCTTTCTAGTTTCTTCCTTGTTGCAACCTTGCATTATTCCTGTGTCTTCGGCAGCCGCACCGGTCCACCTCCCCTCAGTGGACCCTTTCAATAACAATGAGCAAAAACCATATTAAAATAAAACACCCAGAATAGCTCATAGGTTCCAATGCAAAGTGTGAGTCTAAGTTTCTCCAATTTGAACTTCCCTCTTGCTTCATAAATTCCTATCAAAACTATAAAAAGCAAATTAGTATGTATCCAACTGTTCCATTGTTTCCACATATATTAACTAAACATAGTGAACAGATTTCAATCTTAATCTTGCCCAGAATTACACTCGATGTTATTTTATTTCTGGTATTTTATTATAAATCTTCACATTTTTACTTTTAAATTCCCACTGCACATAAAGTCATATTTTAATGGAGACTTCTGTATAGAAAACTAAATTGTAGGTTGTAAGATCACATGGCTATTACATCCCAGTTTTCAATCTTCCAAATATGTAATATAAACTCACAAATGAATTTCCTTTATTTGAAAATTCACACATCATTTCTATAGGCAGAAATGTTAACTATTTATTTTGTAAACAATTTACGAATATAATCCTGATATTTATTATCACATTGCTTGTTTGTTCTTGCTATTTTCGTCTTTGATAACAAAGACAGCTATTAAACAACTTCACTTTCCCTTCAAATAGACATCCATACGTTTTTAATAATAATTTATTTTCACATTAGAATTTCATGGAAAACAATTCATACTCTTACCACTTTTAATACCTCTGAAAATTCTCCACCAAAGTAAAAATAGTGTATGTAGCAACAGTGCCCTCTTCTGGCTAAAGTGTGGAACAGTTAAACAGGGCGGACAAAAGCAAAAACTAAGGTGATTCTGCGGTGACCCCCACTAGAAAATGCCCACAGTAACTGCTCTCCCCACCATCTTCCCCTTTCAAATTACGTAGGATTTGACTTGATAGTTCCTCAAGGGAAGCAAACTCTTCTTAGCAGAACAAGGATCCGCAAGTGCTCCAATAAATTCCCTTTTCTTTCTTTTGGGGAACTGGCCACATCCAAAACTTCAAAAGATTTTTAAGAAAAGGCACACAGATTTGAACAACAGATCCCTGATCTCCTCCTCCATTTGCTTTTCCTCTTTACCTCATTTTTCATCTGTCCGCAAAAGACAAGAGGAAGCATTTAGAAATATAACCAGGCCATCTCCTGTTTCTGGACTAGATGTGCCCCTTACCACCTTCTTTAACAATAATGGCAGCAAACAATTCAAGAGTAGCCTAAAATGGCTCCAGGGGATAATGAGAATGGACAGCCTCTTTTAGCCAGCACCTAACACAGTGTCTGGTTGCCTGCTGGTAGAGGTAAATGAGATATGGTAAGGGGAGATGCACCATAAATTATTGAGTGTGATTCTCAAGAAAGGTGCTTGTATCTGAAATTCAGACTCAACTACAATACC
The DNA here is from genome assembly GCF_000164805.1 of Carlito syrichta. Classification (NCBI taxonomy): domain Eukaryota; kingdom Metazoa; phylum Chordata; class Mammalia; order Primates; family Tarsiidae; genus Carlito; species Carlito syrichta. The sequence goes on along the minus strand of NW_007039603.1, from coordinate 72,670 downwards.
ACCAAATATGGCGGTCTAGAGAAACAATGCGCCCCCAAGTGGAAAGGCACCCTCTTTCAGCAAAATCATTTCAAAAGTCTTCCCTGTTTAGTTATTTTGCAGATTCTATATCCAATCCAATTGCGGAATGAGTTCCTAAGCTTTAGCTAAGGGAGCGCAGCCTCGCCTTACACCTTGCTTCTATGGGACTTTGTGGGCTCCAAGGCAGAGCTTTGCAACCAAGGGCCGTGCATAAGCTCCCACCTTCGAGCGATTCCAAACTCCATATTGTCCTCACAACCCTCAGGGAGCAAGCTCGACTGCTCTATTTGAGACACAAGATGGTGAAGTAGGAGGCATATACTCAAGGGAAACCCAACTCCTGGCAACAGAAGGCCAAATGTACTACAGAGGTCCAGGACACCGCACCACAGAGAGGGGAGCGAATCGCTTCAGAGTTGATTTCCAGCACCAGGGACTAGCGTGAGGCAAGTGAAGCCAAGTCGTGCCAAGTCCAGGGTCAGATCTTGTCTTTATTTAACATTTTCATATCTTGGTCCTCGTGGAATTTTTTGCATTAACTTTGAACTTTAAACAAACTCTATGGAAGTCTTTATATTGATTTCTGACTTGGCGCCCCCTTTAAATTTTGCCCCCAAGGCAAATGCCTCATTCGTTTTGCCCTAGTTCCTACCTTAGTGATTTGAGTGAGTGAGGGGGTGACAACCACGATTTTGCAGCTGGAGAAAAGGTAAAATGCAGCCCAGCCTGAAGGAGGAAGCCGAGAGTCAGGACATGGGCATTCTCAGGATGGGGGAAGGAGGCCTCGGGGAAAAGGGGTGGGGGGAATTCGGCAGGCTGGCTGGGAGCCTACGACGCTCCGCCGAATGGGTGGCCATCACCCGGGGAAAGCAGCTTGTTTACTGCGGAATATTGGAAGGATGCTGGCTTACCCGGTCTGGTTGTTCCGGACTCCGCTCTCGCCTCTCCTTCACCACCAAGACACGAGCTGTTCCCTTCTGGGGAGGATGCGTCTTGTCTTTGCAGCGCGCTTACTCTGACGCAGTGCCCGTTAGTGCCTTGTGGATCTCCGGAGAGACCTGCCCCCACGGATGGCCCCTCCAGCGTCCGTCGCCCGCCCGCCCGCCCGCCGGTCCATCGCCTCCCTCTGCTCTGGGCGGGCTCTCCTCCTTCCCCCACACCCCCGCAAGGTCGCAGTGTGCTAGGTTACACCACACATCCCACCGCACCCGGCTCCCCCACCTCACTCAGTACGTTGCCGGATGGACCAACTCAAGGCCAAAGTGATGAAAACCCCCACCGGTGTCTGTTTGTTATTCAATAACAATAACAGTGGAAAGTGGATGTGAAACAGTTATATATGCCACACAGTTGTTTTAATGTGTTAAAAGTGCACCGCATGCAACCAAGGCAGTGAAGGTACATAGATCCCTGTAATCCCAAAAGATATATTTTGCTTCAGGAGTCTTGTCTTCAGATCTTCAACTATTTTTAAGGCCTTAATAAATGAGGATCAGGCAAAGTCTACAAACTACAAGAACAAATTTCAGATTTAGCAAATCAAAATTCAGGTCACCGGGTTCAAACCAAATCTCAGATGAGCAATGAATACTTTTTATTTTTCATTATTTAAATGGCATTCAAATTTAACCGGATGTTCTATTTTTTTCTGACAACTTGAGGAACAGTGCAACAACTAATTGAATTATTTTATCTATAGTCTTTAACAAACAAGACAATAGTAATGGTAGGTAAAAAAAACTACATGGCCTTTTTGAAATTTACAAATGTAAAGAATATATATACTAACCATATTGAAATGTTTGTTATGAAAGTTGTATATTTAATATAAATGTTTAATATAAATATACAACTTTCATAACAACTTTCATATTATATATATACTATATATAATATATATATTTATAAATTTAAGAGGTTTTCTGTCTGATGGCTAAGATGCTTAAGTCTTGAACATTAATCCAGGGATCTGCAAACTACTGCCTGCAAGCTAAATCAGGCCAGTGGCCATTTTTACATGGTCTTTGCGCTAACAATGATTTTTGCATTTTTTTAATGCCCAAAGAAACAATTTTTTGACAAATAAAAGTTATATAAATTTCAAATGTAAGAATTTATAAGTAAAAGTTTATGGAAACCAAATAAACTGACTGCTATCCCTCGTGGCCAATCAAGACAAGAGGTAGAAAAAGGAAGAAACGGGTATTTAATCTGGTACCATGGAATCAGGGAGCAAGTTAGTGTATTTATCCAAAAAAACTCACTATCCAGCAGTACAACTTACTTGGAATTTGTACTCCATAGATCCTTGTCTACTCTTAAGGCTAAATTAACAAAAGCAGGACTCAAGATCTCGAATTCCTTCACCAGCCTCATCAAGATTGAATTAACAAGGCCTTGCTGCAGTTTCGGCTTGATTCAAGATCTAATCAAGTTGATAATTCCTTAAGTGGGAGGGGATGAGAAGTTACAACAAAGAAGCTGTCTTGGTACATTTAGATAAACAACTTAGGATCAAACATGGGATATGTAAGATGCCCCAGTTGCCAGATCCCTAGCCTATAACACAGCCATGCCCACTGCAGTCCATATTCTCTCAGGCTATCTTCAGGCTAAAGTAGAAAAGTTGAATAGTTTCAATAAAGACCATGTAACTTTCCAAGCTTGAAATGTTTGCTATTGCAGAAGCAGTTTCTCAGTCTCTGATATATGTGAAGCCATTACCTGTAAAGTGGTATTACAAATAATCAAGTCTGTTAGCTATAACTAAGTGGGCGAAACATTTTACCTATTTGTAGCTGTCCTTTTTCTCATAATCGAAAATAAATACCACGTTTTCATAGATATATATTTTGGGTAAGTTGCAAGCCAATGCTGTTTGAATGAGATTCATTTTTACAATACAGGCTGTTGCTGCTTTTCTTTTCTTTTCTCTCCTCTCCTGTCTTCTCTCTCTCTCTCTCTTTCTTTTTTCAAGGTTTCACTCTGTTGCCAAGACTGGAGTGCACTGGTATGATCACAGATCATGGCAACTACGACCTCATGGGCTTAGGCACCACTTCGGCCTCAGCCTCACGAGTAGCTGATGCTACAGGTATACACTGCCACAGCCACACCCAGCCTTTTTTTTTTTTTTTGTCTTTTTGAAGAGATGAAGCCTTGCTATGTTTCCCAGGCTGGTTTCATGAACTCCTGTGCTCAAGCAATCTTCCTGCATCAGTCGCCCAAAGTGCTGGGATTACAGGTGTGAGCCACTGTATCCCTGCTTTCATGACTTTTGACTAGATGAGGTGCATTCAGGGTGATATGGCTGCATATTGCTTTTCATGATTTCTAATTCACACTTTGTCCACTGCTACACTGCTTCACAAACCAGAATATTGCTCTGGTTTTTGGAACCCTAACTCAGTCAGTATTTTACCAAGTGGCTTGCCTGCCCTCTAGTGGGGAAAGAGTATTTAGTTATTTAGACAAACTGACTAGCTCGTCAAAAGCTGTAGGACCTTGGACAGGGATGATTATAGTACTAATTCCTAATATTTGAATAGCACTTTGCAATTTGCAAGGTATTTCACAAAGTACGGTATTTTAATTAATCCTTTCTCATCATAATGCTGTGATGCAAGCAGATGTTCTTTGCCTTTTTCTTTTTTTCAGGTGAAGAAACAGTCTGAACACTGGCTTGCTCAGTTTCACACACGTGAGCTCTAATGCAAATGCCATGCTCTGTTTGCTAAACCTAACTCTTCTGAACTTCGGTTCTCTTGTTTCTCCATTTCTAGTTGTATGAATGATTTTGAAAGCCTCCATTTGCTAAAAGTATGTTTATTCTAGGAAACTACAATAGATGGTCTTTTTAAACAAACATGAGCCATCAAAAATATCCCCTCTCAAGAAAATATTATAAGGAAACAAAAACAACTTTCTTCTAGGTTAAGGTTTAGTTAATGTTTATCGAAAACAGGATGTTAGATTAGATCCATTTTCTGATAAAAAGAGCATAAACAGGGCAGAAGATACTTAAGGCTTAAGCCTAGAGGGCTGTGTGGTTACTGGCAGAACACTTGCCACAGGCTACCCTAAATCCTTTTTTGATTAAGACATACAATATTTTTTCCAGTGCAGTATGAATCCCAACTTTTAGGCATACAGAACAATATTTGCATAGAGCTTTGTAAAAGCTGCAGAGGTTTCAAAAAGAGGCCCGTTTGAATTTCTCTGTGTCTGAGAAACTTGCAGAAGCTTGTTGTGAATCTGCTAAGGGACCTCTGAACTCACTATGCTAATGCTCACTTGAGAAGGGACATTTGTGGGCATTTCCGGTACTTAGTAAGGTGCTTCGGCCTTGTAGCAGCATCCTGGGTACTTAGTGATGACCAAAAACAAGATTAAAAGAACCAAAGTTTAGAACAACCCGTAAGAAAAAGTCATGTTTATGATGACATCCATCTGTTGAATCTGCAGTTTGATTCACAGTGAGAATGTACTAATCACTGGCCAGTTGCTAAAGGTAGCTGTATTTGAGTGTGTCCAAACATGCCAGGAAGGCCAGTGCAAAAAAAAAAAAAAAAAAAAAAAACAGTTTTCCAGGGCTTTCTAATTTTAACTTGAGATTGGGTGTGTGAAAACTAAAGACACCTGGCACATAGAAATGAAATGTTTTTATCGATAGACTTTATGTGCAGACTTAAATTTAATCACAGGTATACTCTGTTTGCAAACTCTCCTGATGATGCAATTTGTATCATAGATAGAAGAGATCTCTGAAACTCTCTAGCTTGGATATGACCCTGGACCCATTTTATTGGCTGCCCCATTGCCTTGGCTTTCAATATGCTGGCTAGGTCATTTCTAGCTGTTGAGGCCCAGCTGTTTATGTGGCTCAACTCAGGTGTACCTCAACAATTGTGCAAAGAGGGCAGTATTGATAATTTCCTTTTATTTTTATTTTTTATTTTTTGAGTTGGAGTCTCACTCTGTTGCCCAGACTGGAGTGCAGTGGCCGCTTCCAGCCACCGCAGCCTCGCCTGCTGGGCTCCGGCGATCCTTCCGCCTCAGCTTTCCAAGTAGCTGGAACTACAGGCGCGCGCTACTATGCCCGGCTAGTTTTTTTGATTAATTGTAGAGATGAGGTCTCGCCAAGTTACCCAGGTGGGTCTCGAACCCGCGGGCTCAGGCAATTCACTCACCTCAGCCTCCCAAAGCACGGGATTACAGGCTGAGCCACCGAGCCCGGCTATAATTTCTTAATAGTCCCTGAGGTTCACTCCTGATTTTCCTAGGCATGTCAGGTCACCCTAAGTGTGTCTCTACAAAAGAATTTCCTAAAGTTGCTATCAATTATGTCAGGATTATTACTGCTACTGCTGCTACGACTGGCAACAACTGACATTTATATAGTGTTCCCTCTTGTTAGGCACTGTTCTAACAAGGCTAAACTGTGCTAAACCAATCTTAATTGATTGTACCTGTGGAAGGGGCATTATTGTCACCACCATTTGACACAAAGGCAAAGAGACTCGCTCAGGTTAATATAGCTAGCGAGTGGAGCAACATTTGAACCCAAATAGTTTGATTCTGGATCCTTCACTTTTAAGTACTATTGCCTCAACCTCAAACACAATCAGAAGAAAAAAAGACACGTCACTCTCCACTGTGTACTCAATAAAATCCAATGATCTTAGCATTCAGTACCTTCCATGATTTTCCTCAGCCGGTGCCACCATCCAGCCTAGTCCTCTGTAGCCACTTCAAAAGACTCACCAGTAACAGGCATAGACTATGTCTATGTTCCTTTTATTTTACCCCCTCCCTCACTCCTTTCCCTATTAAACTTCTACTAATCATTTAATACCTACCTCCAATTTGACCTATTTGGTAAATCCTAACTTGAGACCCCAACTGGAAGTAAACACACTCACTCCTGAACCTCCCTCACAGCCCTTAGTCTGAATTTCTCTTAAGAAACTAAGCATCTTTTGCTTGGTATTATTTGTGTGCATGACAGTCACATTCACTCCACTATACACCCTCTAAAGAAAACCCAGTTCAATTTCTTCAACCATGACTCCTTCCTTGGTTTCTCCAAAGATAGTAACCCCTTGGCCCCCAAAACACTTTATTCCTACCTCAATCATCTGTATCACTTAGCCCTATCCAGGATGCTTTACAAGTCTGCATATCTGTCTTCTCCTGGAAGGTAAAGTCCTGGAGAGCAGTTTTTTTGTCTTCATATCAACAACCTAGCATAGACTCTTGCTCCTGTGCTTGTTGAATAAATGCGTAAATGAGTACAGCCTTTCCTGAATATCCCCAACTAGAAGAAATCACTGCCTTTTCTGAACTCTATTTTTTTCTTCCTGGTGACACTTGTTTTCTATCTTGTTTTAGGGTTATCTATAGACAGGTCTTAACTCCCTTGTTAGACTATAAACACCTTAGGCATCTCCATTGTCCCATCACCTAGTAGAGTCTCTGGTTCAGTAAATGGACCCAATAAATATTTTCTAAATGGATTAGTCATCACCATGATTGTAGTTTCTTAATATTGGGCTGATGTTTCATCCCCAAAGAATAAATGAAAGAAGGCTGAGCTGGGAGAAAATTGGCTATCTAGACTGAGGCAAGTTGTAAGTGATACAAGGGCTGTGAGCTACCGGGCTTGGCCCTCACACCTACACAGACAAGCAGCCATCACTTATCACTGTCAGTAATAACATTAGAGGTAATTAATTATTCTTTGCTTTGCCACTGCAGAAATTAGGAGAGCAAACGTCGACATCATCCAAGAGAATAAGAAAAAGGGATAAAAAACTATTAAGAAATTATTACTTTCATACAATATGTTACTTTTATATAATAGATGCACATATTCTGCAAAAATAAATGATGTGTTTGTTTGCCAATGCAATTATATCCCAGTTTTAGTATTTCTTTGACTACTATTTTAACAATTAATATTTTTAAATAAATAATTAAAGATCTTTGTTTAATTATCTTTGAACCTTGGTAAGATAAGTCATAGATTAAAATGCTTATAATACAATGACAGAAAGGTTTTAAAATTATATGGTTCTAAGGCTGGGTGCAGTGGCTCATGCCTATAATTCCAGCACTTTGGGAGACCAAGGTGAGAGGATTGCCTGAGCCCACGGGTTCGAGACCACCCTGAGCAATTTTTAAGACCTCATCTCTACAATAAATCAAAAAACTAGTCAGGCGTGGTGGCGTCTGCCTGTAGTTCCAGGTTCTTGAAAGGCTGCGGCAGTAAGATGGCCTAAGTCCAGCAGGTCGAGGCTGCGGTGGCCATGAGCATGTCACTGCACTCCAACCTGGGCAACAGAGTGAGACTCCAACTCAAAAAGAAAAAGAAAAAGAAAAAAAGAAAATTATATGGCTCTACAAGTTAGTAATGGGTCATTCCTAATTCACTGATTGATTAATAAGTTAAAATAAAATTTCTCAAAATGAAGTGATCTGGGTTCTTTATACAATAAGAACAACTCTAAGATGTATAGGAAGAAAGAAAAAAGACATTTCTGAGAGCCTACTACATATTAAATACTGTCCTAGTATTACGTAGCCATAAAGGACAAAATCATGAACTTCACAGCAACCTCAATAGACTTAGAGTCTATAATACTGAGTGATCTTTCACAGAAACAAAGAACTGAGTATCACATATTCTCACTCATAAGCGAACCTTGAACAATTATCATACTATAAGAAAAGGATTTGGGAGGCTGAGGTGAATGGATTGCCTAATTCCATGTGTTCGAGACCCGCCCGGGCAACTTGGTGAGACCTCATCTCTACAACAAACCAAAAATTTAGCCAGGTGTGGTAACGCATGCCTGTAGTTCCAGCTATTTGGAAGGCTGAGTCGGAAGAATCGCCGGAGCCCAGCAGGTCGAGGCTGTGATGGCCGGGAGCGGCCACTGCACTCTATTCTGGGCGACAGAGTGAGACTCCAACTCAAAAAAATAAAAAAGAAAGAAGAAAGAGAGAGAGAGAGAGAGGGAGAGAGAGAGAAAGAAAGAAAGAAAAAAGAAAAGGATTGGCAGTATCAGGAAACTGCTGAGGGGTGGTGGGGGAGGTGGATTGGCAGTAGTGGGAGTCTGCCGGGGGAGGGGGGCACACCTCATCAGCAAGGGTACCTGCATAATGAACTTTTGTATACCTAAACCTGAGTTGTACCCCACATCTTTAAAATAAAAAAAAATTAAAAGAGAAAATAAATAAATAAACAAAGTGCTGTCCTAGATGCTTTTATCCACACTATCTAATGCATCCCGCTAAGAAATCATGTGAAGAGAGGTCTCCTAGCTAATAAGCATCCGAACCACAACTTGATCTTATCTCTTCTGTGTCCTCCCCCTTATTCTGCCCCTCTTATCAAGAATTCATTGCAAGTATAGTACTTACTGGACTTCTTCACCAGTACTGTTTACCATTCTCCCTCCCCACCACAAACAGCACTTCATATGCTATCTGGGCCAGCTCACTAATTTCAGAGACTCATTAAATACATCTAAATCTAAGTGGTCAGTATTTCTGCTATTTAGCTACTCTATTGTTGACAATATTTTATATTTCACTTTCGATAATTCAAGCCTGTAGATTACATAGATTACTCTTTTTACATTTTTTTCATCTCCTCCAGGTGCATAATTTTAGTAGTCAGATGACAGAAAGCCAATCATAGCAATTTAAATGGGCTTGGTTCCAATGCATCAATAATTCACTTGGTGGCCTGTTGCCAAGTGGCCAACCGCCATCGGAAATATAGAGCCAATTCTTCTGCCACTGACTAATTGGCCCTGTCGTTCGATCGTCAGAAACATTTTTCCTTGGCAGTGGTGACAGTCTTTTCTAAACAATTACAGGTGTGAGAGTCAGTTTGCAGCAGACAGGGAGTCACTGCAAACAGTTATAGACATTTTCAGATTGGGGAAAATTTTGTGAAACTCTATAACATATTTAAGTATCAGAGCATTCACAACGAGTTTTTAAAACACTAAACACTTGTCAAAATGGCATAGTAAAATCCTTTTAGAATTAAATGAATGGAAAATAATTAGGAAAACAATTATCCATAAAAATGCTTAAAAGATTTTTAATTATAGTTAATTGCTATAAAACATGTTGATTTTAAAAACTGTTAACTAAATTGAAAATAAAGCAATGGCATTGCGAATGCATATTTCCTTATGTTCACTCAGGCACAGGGCCTAAGATAAAGCCTCAACTGACTTTCTTAGCCAGTTCAACATAGCACCTTCTGAGCTGGCTGGGCATACAGCCTCCCTTATTCTTATTGTACCTGCTTTTCTCTTTCTCACTTTGTCCCTACACATGCAAATGGTCTTATTATTCTCTGCTTCCTTCCCTCATTCCATAGAGCTCCTATGATGGAGATGCCAAAGAAAAATAATTCATGGGATTAAAAAATAATAAAATGAAGCTATGGAGGTGATCTGTCTTTATAATTGGAATTCTATTGAATCCTGCCAGGGTTGAATCTGTCTACACTTGACCTAACTTCAAAGCATGCATCTTTTATACACTGTAGCCACAACTACCTAAATACAAGAGGTTTTCAATTTCATTTTCTTCGGAAATTCATTCAAATGTGATATAGGTTATGACTCTAGTATGATTACAGATTTTCAGAAAATAAATCTGTCTTGAATAACAAGGGGTTAATGCTGTATTTTCAGACTTCACTTTATACACACACAAAAAAGCCTAAATCTATGGCTCCATGTAATATCTCTTTGTTGAGTTAATATCACTACTCTCTTACAGTTGTTCTTAAAAAGAAGAAGCTGGCTCCTAGTTACCTACTTGCTCTATTTTCTTTAAAGGAGGCAATATAAGCAGTTCAGATAATTTTACTTTTTCTTTAAACACTTAAATGTACAGATTTCAAGAATGAATAATTACCAATCCAACACATGCTTGTCCATATTATTGACTCTTTATTTAGAAAAGTTTACTTATATTCAACTATAACTTACCTGAATTTATCATTTTTCACATTTGAGGACAATCTTATCCCCTAAAACATCGCTATTTATTCAACATAAAATGTGTAAAGTGGCCAGTGTGAAACTCAAAGGCAACTGGTAGAAGATGCTTTTGCTAGCTTTCCATCAATGTCTAGCATCTATTTTATGAAAATGCCAGAGGAGTGGAGATACTCTGGGGCTAAATATTCTATATAGAAACTAATTGGAGTTTGACAATTAGCTCCTGGACTAGACTCTGGTACTTTCAGAATGATCCAAAGAGAGGGCAACTCTGTAAACAAGTACGTTCACAAGATTAATATTCATGAATTCACTCATCTACACATTCCACAAATCTTTCCTCAGATGCTATTCTGGGAACATCATTGTGCAAGGTGCAGGAAATATGTAAAATAACTCATAGCATCCTCACAACTAGAATATGTGTTAGAGAGTATTAGGATTCCTATTTTACAAGTAGCGCTTACCAAAGGTAATTGTTCAAGACCTCACAGCTAGTAAGTGGAAGAGCCATTCCAAAATAAGTCAGAAAATACAGACCTCTTTAACCTAATCTTTAACTCAAGGAGGTGATATTTGATCAAAAATCTCAGGCAGAGGAACGGTAAAACCTCAAGGCACTGTAGATACATAGGATTATTTATTGAAACTTTTATCAACTCTCCACTGACTTGATAAGATAACCAACACTGAATGTAACACCAAATATAGACATTGATGATCACAATAACTCAACAACTCTTTGTCAAGTACCTGTAGAGCTGAGAAGTTCTATAACTTACCAAGATCCTAAGACACAGCTCAGTAGAGTCTAATTTAAAAGTCTAGTATTTTTAGTAATTTAAAAATCTTCCAAATTCATTACCAGGACTCCAAATTTAGTCATCCATAGAAGTTGGACAAATATCTATTAGCTCTGACAGCCAAAAGAACTATTAGGAAAAGAAAGAAGCAGCTTCCCTTCTTATCTAAGTCTCATGATAGAGCCCAACCAGAAATAACTGTAGATCAAATAAGCACATGGGGATGGTAGGGCTCAGTGAGGGTGACACCCAAAATTTGAGAGTGAGGTAAAAAATACAGCCTGTGTTACCAGAAATCGACATGAAATTGATAGCTGCTTGCTCCATTTTAGAGATCAATCCAACTCCAATCAAATTACATTATCTATGTTCTCTTCCTTAGTTCCCTTAGGAATCATAAATAAATAAATAAACAAATAAATAAATCTATCCCTTTAACTAGGAAAAAAATCTGGTGCAAGAATTTTTCTTAACCAAGTTGAGGATCAGTCTTTGAGCCCCATTTTTCCCTCTGAAAAGTGACCCAGTAATGCCAACTATCTCCCTGGGAGGCCAGATGGGAATGCAGTAAGCTGATTTTCAGAACTCAAACAAGAAGCAACAGCTAAGACATAATTAATTCAAGTTACTGTTTTCTGTGTGTTTGCTTGATTTTTTAAGAACTGAAGAGCTAAGGAGAAGGGCTTTTTGCTCTTGAAACTGTTTAAGTCAGGCCGAAGCCTGTTTCAGCATTGTTTTCACCCTTCATCCAGCAGTCGTCCAACTTGGACTTATACGAGTTTCTGGCATTCCTAAATAACAGGGCTTTATTTCTTTATGATTACACCACCCATGACCTTATGAAAAAAATCCAGGTCCTAGAAGAAAGTTCACTAAGATTCAGTTGAATTAGAATCGTAAGAAAAAAGGGGTCAGTACAGTTTTAAGATGCTAATGTGATTCTAGTATGCATCTAAGGCTAAGTGCCACTAATTTGGGTGGTTTTGATCTTGGGAGGTTTCTGAATAATTGGAACTCGAGTCACATGCAGCAGAAGTAACTCCTTAAACCAGATCATCCAACAGAATTATAATAGGAGCCATGGATGTAATACTAAATTTTCAGGATAGCACATGAAAAAAGTGAAAAGTAACAGGTAAATTTATTTTTATAACACATTTTATATAGCCAAACATATCCAAATATAGTCATTCATACATGTAATCAATATAGAAAATGAGATAGTTTGCAATTTTTTCATACTGTCTTAGAAATGTAGTGTATGTGTTACATGTGCAGCACGTCCTCTGAACTGGACAGCACAACTCTAGAAGCTGAATGAATATCGCCCAAAAGGGTATGGTTTTTATTTCCCTATTTGTTATCAATCCAAAATGACACTATATACAGCAATAAAGGTAAAAGTGTTTCACAGAGTTGCAGATGCTCCAATCTGGAAGGGCCCAGAGATATTTGGTCCAACTCTTTTATCTATTAACAAGGTGATTGAGGCCCAAAGTGGAAGAATTGTCCCATATTGTACTGATAATTAGTAGCTTAGACTGTAATTAGCACAAAGACTCTGGAATCCTGGTCTTTTCTTACTATCCTGAAAGGGACTAGTAGTTGAAAAGGTGGCATCTGTCCTGATTTTCCCTTTTCTTGATGAACAAAGAAGCATTTTCTCTAATGCTGAATAAAACAAAGAGACTTGTCTTCCTCTATTGTTATATATAATAAAGAAAATTATGTCAACAGCAATTCAAACTTTTATCATTTTCGCAAATTTATCAGAAACTTCTCATTTTGTGTTAAAGAATTAAAATAACTAATTCTCACTTTGTTGTGTTTTTCTTTTCTTTTCTTTCTTTTTTTTTTTGGTATAGCAGGCTTTGGAGAGCTTATTTGATGCCTCTTCAACTGTTGATTTCAGCACACAAAGAATGAGATAGTTAAAGGACCAAATTAACTCAGGAGGATCCTAGTTGAATGGAGTGATTGATTTCTGGAACAATCCACACATCTGGTAGGAGCAATCAGATGCCTCATTAACAGACTTGTGTTAAACAAAAGAGTATTTGGAGTGTCACAGGCCACTGGTTGATTACACAATCTCTTTAGTTTCTCATCTGTTTTTTGAGGAAATAAGAGTCAGCAAAGGTCACCTAAATACTAATAGCCACCTGCTTCATACTCAGGAGTGTGTGGTAACTAAAAAGCCTTTCTTTAAAAAAAATTCTTTAGTAATTATCAATACGTGCTTCCCTAATATGCAATGATGTGTACTAGAGAGAGCTGTTGGTCTATTTGTTTGGGTCCTTTTTTGTTCTTTTAATTATTCTCCTCAGTGCTTTGTATTGGTGTTAATCTGAAGACAGTTCTGCCTAAGTATTGGCTTGTCTATTTCTTGTCACTGTTACACCACATGACTGTGCAAATGTACCAACACATACTTGCTGATTCTGTCCTTCATATGCTCAATCATTGACTAGACATCCCAATACAAAGCACTGTACTAGATTTCCATGGGACACAACAAATAAAGGAAATGCAACTTCTACCCATAAGATGCTTAGGTGTATGTAGAAAAGAACATATAAAGAGTTGAAATAAATGAAAAAATCTTAGTACTCAAAGTCATGAATTGTGTAATATTGACATGACAATTCACATCTTTTTACAAATATATACCTGTACAATTAGTTATTAGAACATTTTGACTAGGCATATATGACAAAGAAATGCACAGACGAGAGATAGAGAAGAGACAATTTTGACAAACTCAACACCCAAAATCAGGGCTAAGGCTAAAAGCTACAGTCTTACCAGCTTTTGCAGCAAGAGTGTTTTCTCTTTATTCTTCTTTAAATGCACAGTGGTGAGAAAATTCCCAATCGCCCAGAAAAGTCATGCATTCTTGCTTGTCTAATTTTACATTAACTAATATGAGTGGGGCATGAATTTTTACCAAAAAAGTGAAAAGCAGCCTTCCTAATCAATGAAAATTTTGCAAGATATTTGCACAGAAAAGGCAAGATAACCTTTATTATGGGGTTTTCACAGAGCTCAGTTAATCTGGCAGTATTCACGCCCCACATTGTGAGAATACAAGCAAATGACTATACCCAGCAGTATATTTTCAATAGACACATTGAAAGATTATTGATGTTAGAAACAGAAACCCTTCCCCACAAGAAACTCTAGGGGCTTTTTTTCTCTTCACCTCCTCCTCTTGACCTTGGATTTGATAGGATTTTGAGATTTTGCTACTGTCTATGCAGACCTGGAAATAGCAGACATTGCTGAAAACTTTGTTTCCTGCTTGTGGTGGAAGGGATGATAGGAACGCATTTGAGATGAGCCTTGACAGATGAGATGAGTTTGGAACAGCAGAATTGAGGAGAGCACTGGAGGCAAAGGCAGCAGCATACTGATGGGGAGCGGGAGAAAAACCCAAAGGACTGAGAGGAGCCAGAGCAAGGGGAGCTTACAATTGCAGATCGGGAACCCTGGCAAACCCACTAGAGAGGCTGAATCTAAGTTTTCCCCCAGGGATAACTACTATGTCCTGTCCCTAAAATAATCATCACCAAGGGATCCAGGGAGGGGACTGAGAGGATGAGATGGCAAAGGTGAGGGAGCAATTGCAAACATCTCTCTTCCTTTTGGCCAAGTTCCTCTCCCAAAGCTGTTTCAGATCCCTTTATCTTTTTAAATCCCCCACGTAAGAAGGAGAACTGTGGGGTAGATGTATTGAGGGCTTTCTGAGTTCCTGCAGTGAACTGAATAATGCGGCTTTGCAAACAAGGCTTTTTAAAAATCCATAATCCCAAAGAGTTTAATAATATTCATGAACATACGTTTAAATGAAAAACTTGAAAAGCAAAAATGTCTGCTACATTAATAAAGTATTAGTGGACTGTAATCAGGTTTTGATTTAATCTCTTTGGGAAGCCCTTAATACCCTGAATCAAATACAAAGCTAATCTTCTTGTGTCCTCTGAAATTCCATCTCAGCAAATTGTTCATCCAGGCATGGAAAGACATCGAAGCCTCGTCAAAATTTATTCTGCCCCCTGGCAAATTAGTTTAGGTTTTCAGGTCTCATTTTATATCACATGCATCTCCCTTTGGACTCACAGTGATTATTTCACAGATTAATTGTCCCCTATCAACAGTAATACGTTTAAAAAAATTTTATTTATGTATGTAATTATTTATTTATAATTGGCCAAAAAATCTTACATATTTACCATATACATGATGTCATACTGAAATATTTATACAATGTGAAATAGTTCAATCAAACTAATTAGCATACGTACTACCTAACACACATCATTTTTTATGGTGAGAATACTTAATATCTACTCTCTTAGCAATTGTCAAGAATACAATATATCATTAACTGTAGTTACCATGCTGTAAAACAGATTTCTTGAACTTATTCATCTTGCATAATTAAAAATTTATATCCAGGACAAATATCTCCCCATTTCCCCTCTCCCTCAGCCCCTGAGTCATCATTCTATCCTTTACTTCTGTAAGTTCAACTTCTTTTAGATTCCACATATAAGTGAGATCATGTGATATTTGACTTTCTGCGCTTGGCTTATTTCACTTAATATAATGTCCTCCAGGCTCATCCATATTGTCACAAATGAAAATATTTCCTTCTTTTTTAAGGCTGAATTGTTTTTCATTGTATATATACACCAAAATTTCTTAATCTATTCATGCAAGATGGACACTTAAAGACATGATTTTAAAATTGCAAAATTAAAATACTTTCCAAGTAGTTACCTGCAGATATTCTCTTTTTCCTCCCATCACCATCTTTCCTCTTCTCTTGCTGCTCATAATGTGTAGAGAATCCAAGTCTTCTACCCTGAACACAAGCTGAATACTGTGTGCCTCCCTTTTCATTGGCACCTGGGCAATTTACTGAGCCTCAAATTGCTCCTCTATTATGTCTCTTCAAGTGTTCCTTAAGAGAGTCAATATCAAAGTCATTGTATGAACACCTGTGTGCTTCAGAATCAAAACCCATTTTACTCTGCAAGCTGCAATGCTCATTTCTCTGTTATTCATTATTTTAACAATTGGGCCAATTTGTTTATCTTCAATCTGGGGGAAAATAAATTGTACCATAAAAACGTTCCCATCTCCCTGTTATCTAGGATGATTACAGAATGTTTTGGAAAATTCCTAGTGTCAAAATATATATTTCTTTATCTATAGATACTTGGACTACAACATCTATACAACTGCCTCACAAGTGAAATGTTACAAAGTTGTCATCTGAAAGCTATTTCAGAACTGGGTTAACCACCTTTTACACTCATGAAAAATGACCAATTAAAAAAAAAAAAGAAAAGTTGGAATCCAATTAAGCAGAATTTCCCTTATTTTTTTGAGGCATATCAAAGATGTCTGCAAATTTTATCCAAAAATAAGATTGTACAATAAAATCCATAGTTTTTACAATTCACTGAAGGAATAAATGCATTCATATTAAATAAAACATTAATTAATTTCCACACCTGAAGAATAACTTATCTTTATTATTACAATGAATAATAGCAATACTTCACAATTGTATATCACATTAAATTTATGTGCATCCATATGTATTTTCTTACTCATCTGCAAAATAACCCTATGAGGTAGGCAGAGCAAATATTATTGTTATTCCTACTGTACAAATGAAAAAATGTCACCCATTTTGTCATAATTTTTAGTTTAGACCTTGTATGGAGCAATTACATAATTGTAAATGAGGATCACTGTGATGTGTGCAGATTGTATAAATCCATCAATAATGTGAATGTTCTCAAAAGGCAACTTTGCACTGGATCCTACTCTCATTCAACCATATGAAGAATATATCTGGCCAAATCACATATTCTTTATATTTTATTGGGGATTATTATTTAATTAATGGGATGCAGAATATATTACACTTTTTAATCCATGTAGTAAACAAACTTATTAGTTAAAATCTAGAAGAATGGGGAAAAGGAAAGTGTTGATCACAGAGTACAAAATTTCTGTTAGAAAGGAAGACTAAGTTTTAGTTATCTATTGCATAGAATGGTGACTATAATAAATAATAATGCATTTCATATTTCAAAATTGCTAAAAGAATAGATTTAAATGTTTCACCACAAAAAAAGATTAAGTATGTGAGGTGATGAATTTGTTAATTAGCTTGTTTTAATCATTCCACAATGTAAATATATATTAAAACGTCACATTGTACCCCATACATATATATAACTACTATTTGTCAATTACATTTTTTAATCTAGAGAAAGAAAAAAATCAAAATGCTATATTTTTAAGTGACCAGGTTCTCTTTTCCTCTATTTGCAGGCAGTATCATTCATTCTTAATACTCTGGTAGAGCGAGGGGTGGAGAGGGTGAGAGGGGTGGGGAAGGCGAGAGAAAGAGTTTCAAGCTCACTTCTGATTTAGTGTGAGCAATGTATTTGATTAATAAAATTCCTCAATCCTATTAACTTTTCCATATTTTCTTGGGCTTGATCTCTCAGGTACCATGTGAAATAACAAATGAATAATCTATATCAACAAATGAACAAATCTATAATCTAGAGATATATCAAAGAAAAACAGACACTAAACTTCTCAACAAAAACAACATCAGGTAACTTTCTACCCTCCATTTTATTCCTTCCTGTGTCACCATGACCTAATTTTCAGTCACTGAAATACTTTTGGTTGGAAGAGCTGGTTATCCCTATAACTCTTGGTGATGCAGCATTTGGGAATCTTTCAGCGGGATTTAGACTGTCTGGAAACTCTGAGTGAGTCAACAATTCAATCTTACCATAAATGTCATACAGTTAATAGAGGAATAATGTTCAGCTTAAGGAACAAGTAGTCGAACTGCACCAGAAACACTTACAACACTTTGGTACCCTGGCAACCTGCATTGTTGAAAGGAGAAAAGGAACAGGAGCCCCCAAATCAACAAAGGATTCAAAGAGACTTAGCTAAGTAAGCAGAAGGGTTAAATGAGATATGAGAACTGTTTTCAATGATTAAAAAGAGCGCCATATGTTAGCAGGAGGTGATTTGCCAAGAAAATCTGTACCCAAAGAGGCAGATTTCAGTCCAATATGAGGAAAAGCTATCTATTGAAGATGGCAAGAGACTTAAGGGGCTATATCAGGAAACACTGAGTTCCTCAGTCCTGGAGATGCTCAAGCAGAGGAAGGATGATTTAATTGGGAATTTCAAAATTGAGATATAGGAATTACACTAAACGACCTTTAAAGGTTCTTTGCAGCTCTAAGACTATATTACCACTTTCTCTTCCCTTGACTTCAGTTTCAACCAGGGTCCGACAGGAAGCACTGAAAATCTTCCTACATCACAAATGAAGTCATTGCTGAGCTTGCAACCTACCTTCACTGTCAAGATGTCCTCTTTTGGTTAGTCTGGGAACACTATGGATTCCAGGCAGTGGTGCAGGTAGTTCAAAAAAGCTCTAATGCCAACCAGAGCTAGGCTTGACCTAAGTCAGCTATAGGTACCTGCACAGTTCACTTCCATCCAGCTAGCTCAGGAAGTCCCCCACAGCATCTTCCTCACCCCCTGTACAGCCACTCACATACAGACATCTTTGTGCTTGTACCCAGACCTCTGTGTACAACAGCCACCTCCTCTGTGCAGGCTCCTTTGTGACGAAAGCCTCTCAAAATGCACAGGTTTAGTGGTCATGCTCAAAACCTGTTTAGTACAAATGCAGATGTCCAATCAGCATTCTCACTTCCTGTCTCCAGTCCTAATCTAGGCTGTTACTCATTTTCTCCAAGCCCAGTTGCTAGGCAGCTGGAAGTCTCTGATCTGAACCAATCACAGACAAGACATTGGCTCTTTTCTATTGGTTTACCAGGTCTGCAGTCCTTGCCGCAGTCAGAATCTAGTGCGCAAACTCAAGTACAAAAAAAAAAAAAAAAATTCTGACACAATAGAGTAACACTGCCCCCCCAACTAATCATTTCCTAACAAAGAAATGGAATCAAATGCACTGCAACATCTTAGCCAGGAAACAGTCTTCTCATGAATGCTCACTCCTAAAAAGCAACATCCTATTCTCGTTTCTGCCACACACAAGAAATGACGATTTTAGCGAACCCTGCTGTTTCCAGGTCTGTACCGTCAGTAACAACACCTCAATACCCTATCAATTCTAAGATCAAAAGGAATAGATAGAAGGAACTGAAGCCCCCTAGACTTTCTTGTGGGGAGGACTTCTCTGCCCCTAATGTCAACAGTTCTTCACTCTGTCTATTGGCCCAACTGCTGGACAAGTCCATTGCTTGTACCTTCATAAAATGGTGTGTGAATAATAACAGATTAAGTGGGTTCTGTGCAAGGCGCATAATAAAGATTCTCTTCTAGCCTTTTCTGTGCAAATATTTGAATATCTTGTAAATATATCATTAATTGGAAAGCATATCTTTCCAATATTTTTGTAAAAATTCACACCCAACTCATACTGGGTAATAGAAAGTTGGTCAAACAAAATGCATCACTACTCAGGATAAAGAGGAATTTTCTCACCACTGTGCTTTTAAAGCAAAATAAACAAACAAACAAAAATCACTCTTACTGGGGAACCTGATAAGACTGTAACTGTCATCTTTAAGCCCTGATTTCAAGTATCATCAGAGTTTATCAAAACTGCCTCTCACTTCTTCTATCATCTGTGTATCCCTTTCTCACATACATTTAGTTAAAATGACTATCTCGCATCTTACCGAATATAAATCTCTCTCACGCACTCATGCCATATATCACCTTCTACAATAAGAACCAATATTCTTTCTTGTATTCATTGCTTGTTTTGTCAGTTCAATCACACTAATTGCTTTCACATAGAGTAATTTAGAGGAATACTTTGTTGTGCAGAAATGTTCTGCCTATATTCGCATAAACAAATATCAGA
Organism: Carlito syrichta; assembly: GCF_000164805.1. NCBI lineage: Eukaryota > Metazoa > Chordata > Mammalia > Primates > Tarsiidae > Carlito > Carlito syrichta. The sequence continues at coordinate 52,859 of NW_007039603.1, read as the reverse complement.
ATGCAGAATTACTGCCTGAATGTATATTCAAACTTCGGAGATTTAAGTAGCTTGTTTCTTTCTTCACTTGCAAAAGGGGCCACAATTCAAAAGAATACAGAAAAGGGAAGTTAGAAGTTGTCTACTTGGATCTACCAGGTGGTATTTAGGAAAAAGAAAAATGTTTCTATCCTATTTTTTATCACCCTGGATTCAGTGTACAAATCTAAGAGCTAGTCTCAAATGACTGTGAATTAGTTATCCACATTTTAACAATAAGAAAGTCACTAACTTTAAGATTTTTAGTACTTCTTTCACAGAAATCTCACAAGTATACCCTACACTAATAAAGCTAAAAAGCCCACATATTAAAAATAAATAGGGTATAACTGGTGGTTTTAAAAAATATTCAGCACAAAACCTTTTAATAAGCTACACTAAATAGATTTGTATCACATTTTTTTTTACTCATTTACTTTTATTGTATTTTAGAGTTGTGAGGTACATGTGAGAATTTACTACATCAGTAAGTTGCGTGCAGGTAAAGTTTAGACTTCTAGAGAACTCTCTCCCCCCTCAATAGTGGACCTGGTACCCAGTGTGTTGCCGTGTATTCCCCATCCCTCCTCCCTCCCTCTCCTAGTGATGTCCAGCATCTGCCAGTCCCAATTTGTGCTCATGTGATGGCGCATTAAACAATTTAAATCATAATTCAATTGACACAAATATTTTCCAATAAGCTTTTATAAAGTAAAGTACCTCTGGAAAACTTTCTTTAGATTAAATGCAACCAATATATTCAGTTTGCTTACTATAAAAAATAGATCAAAGTTCTCTACAAAGATATAATGAGGTTAAATTAAATTGATTCCTTGGGACAGGTTAAGGTTGAGTGACAGGGAAGAACACACTGGTCATTCTGCCCACAATGTAGAAGAGACAATGTGAATAAAGCTAACTGTTGATCACCATCTCCCATCAGCCAGAGAAAACTTTGCCTAGATGATATGCAAATTAGCTTTATAATGGAATTTTCTGTAGCCTTCTTTAAAGTGCTACTTTCCACTCTCTCCATTGCATTTTGTAGAAAAGTTCTGCAAATGTTCAAATAAGACTCTAAGGATGTCTTAGGAAATTAATCATCAATAGGCACTCTTGCATATTTTAGAGCCAGCTGATGTTTTTTGACTACTTCCAGGTCTCCGTTTTGAGTTTTTTCCCTTTACGTCCAGGAAAATTAGTTCCTTCACACAATGGAGACAAAAGTGTCCTTTCTTTACTTAGATAATGACAGTTCTGAACAGAATTCTGTCTGGACAATAAGAAAACTTCCATGTCAGTTTGAGGTGGCTGGCACCCTTTGTGGCTCCTTCCTCAATCCTGATGCCAAAGACAAGTGCTTGTGACCATGCCTCAGGGGCTCAGAGGATATTTCCAGGCTGCACTTCCTCTCCCTTCTTTTGAATCCTCTAGCCCTGTTCGCATGTCTGCAGTTTTCATCCAGGTATCGCAACCCAGCCCTTTTGACAGTAGTGAGATGCCCTGGTTGGGCTCTTGAGCTTTCGAAGGCACTGATTTTCTGGCTCTAGGATGCCCTGGAATACCTGCCAATTCTAACTCAGGCCCCTAGGGCCCATGGAAGGTGTTTGCCACCCACACTTCAAGCTTCAGAAGAAAATAAGTCATCTTTTTACATCTGTTTTTACCCTTACATAAATATAATGAGATACCACCTCACACCAGTCAGGATGACTATCATTTAAAAGTCAAAAAACAACAGGTTTTGGCGAGGCTGTGGAGAAAAGGGAATGTTTCTACACTGTTGGTGAGAATGTAAGCCTAGTTCAGCCTTTATGAAAAGCAGTGTAGTAATTTCTCAAAAAACTAAAAACTGAGCTACCACTCTATGCAGCAATCCCACTTCTGGGAATATAGCCAAAGAAACGTAAATCACTCTACCAAAAAGACACCTGCACACATATATTTATTGCAGCACTATTCACAACAGCAAAAACATGGAATCAACCCAGGTTCCCATCAAAGGTAGACTGGATAAAGAAAATGTGGTACAGATTCACAGTGGAATACTATACAGCTAGGAAGAAGAACAAAAGTCTGTCTTTTGCAGCAACATGGACAACTGGGGCCATCATTCCAAGTGAACTATTGTAAAAAAAACTAAATATCACACATTCTCACTCATAAGCGGGCACTACATATTGGGTGTACAAGCACAGAAGTGGGAACAACAGATGCTGGGCACTGCTAAAGAAGGGGGGAAGAGAGGGGTGATAAAGGGCACACAATTACCCATTGGATACCATGTTCATTATGGGGGGAGGGCTCACTAGATACCCAAATCATGTCTTTATGCAATATATTTATGTAGCAAATCCTCACAGGCACCACACAACTCTAAAAATTTAAAAATACATATATATTTCCCAAAGAAAAGGGAAAGTAATGCTTATAGCTTAATTTTGCAACTTCAGGTAATTTTCCACTAGCAAGTATCTCCTTTTGAACAGAATCAGCTATGCAATTTGTGAGAATAGTGTGAAATGAAAATGTGGGGCCCCTTTTTCTAAAATTCTTAGGAATTTCAAGACAGTGACAGCAGAGCATTAAGCAAAGCCTGAAGACCTTCAAAGCAAGGGGCCCTGTGTGAAAGCACAGATCAACAGCTCATGAAGTTGGCCCTGCTTATGAACCCTCAAAAGTCACTTATGTCTTCAATAAGATTTCACTGTAGGAACAAGGGAGGAAATATGTCATTTGCTCTCTTATTCTTCTTATTTCATAAAAACTTGCGTTTTGTTACCTCTTGTAAGTCTCTTATATTATCAGGGGACCATTTGAATCAGAAATGTGTCATAGTTCCTGGATGACAAATCTGCTTTTTATTTTATTGACTTTTGAGATAATGAACTTCCTGTAGAATTTCAATGAACCTTGTTGACAGTCTTGAATACAATAGAAAACAAGAACTATCACCTCATCAACAATGATACCTGCATAATGAACATTTGTATACCTAGCCCTGAATTGTACCCCACATCTTTAAAATTAAAAATTAAAAAAACAAGAACTGGGAAAACAGTTCAATTTCAATTCCTTCCTCTCCCTGGCACTTCATTCAAAAAAGTATACGTTGATTATACTAAGACTAAACTATGCTGTGACAAGGAGAAAGGTTCCCTTTGTCAACCCACTTATGAAAAACAAACAGAGGCATTGAAGGCACAGTCTCACAGAAGACTGAGCTGAGTGGTTCTCCCAACAGAGATACTAGACAGATGCAGTCTATCTCCAGCCCTGCCCCACCTGTCACCATTTTTCCCTAGCCCTCTCACGTCCAGGCCAGGAAACAAAGAACAGAATGCTTGGAAAACCAATACCAATTATAATGAAATGCATTATGTAATGTTATTTTAGAGGACTATTTAAGAGAACTAATTTTAAATTAAAACCACATTTTAATTTTTGTAAATACAATAATGCACAGAAAAGGTGCTTTCATTAGGCTGATATCTTGGAGTTTGGCTTTCTGCCTTCCATGATTCTTTTCTCTTGATAAATGACATACCGTATTTAGTTGGTTCTAAGACGCATGTTTTTTCACATGTCTGAAATCATAATGTGTCTTATAATGCCATTTTACAGTCACTATGGGCCAGGAGGCAACTGAATGGGAGTGGATATTTTGTACACTCAAACTTGGTCATGGCTGTTGCTGTATCATAATATCTACTACAAATATATATCTAAATAGGTCTAAAATAACTCAGCAAGTATAAAATTAAAATTCAATGAATGTGAAAACATTATATCATAGTTCATTTGGAAATAATATTTTCTTAGTGTTACATAAAAATTTCAAATATGAGCCGGGCTCGGTGGCTCAGCCTGTAATCCCACGCTTTGGGAGGCCGAGGTGAGTGGATTGCCTGAGCCCACGGGTTTGAGACCTGCCTGGGCAACTTGGCGAGACCTCATCTCTACAATAAATAAAAAATTAGCTGGGCGTGGTAGGGCATGCCTGTAGTTCCAGCTACTTGGAAGGCTGAGGCAGAAGGACCGCCGGAGCCCAGCAGGTCAAGGCTGCGGTGGCCGGGAGCGATCAGGCACTCCAGTCTGGGTGACAGAGTGAGACTCCAACTCAAAAAAAAAGAAGAAATTCCCAACATGGAACACCAACTACTAGTAAAAGGTACCAGTTACATCAGAACACCAATGTACTGGACCAGATTAGTGGACAATAAGTTTTTTTATAATTGTGGTTTTAGAGAAAGTTAGAGATTTTCAATATAAGCTTTAAACAAGTGCTATCATACAATACAGTGCAATCAATAATATATATAATGCGATCCATGCAAGTAAATTCAAATTTTATTTTTTATATATATTTTATTGCAAAGATGTAGCATACCATTCAGGATTTGATATAAAAGTAGACATTAAATAGATAAAGTTTGGGCCTCCCTTTGGTCCCCACTTTGCCTGGTTTGAGATCAGGTGCCCTTATTGATGTCATGATCCCCCCTCACCTCAGTAGTATCCCACTACTGCCAATCCCTTTCTTATAGTATTATAGTAAATGTTTAAGGTCTGCTTATGAGAGAACGTCAACCATGCTGCCCATCGAAACTGGACTGGATAAAAAAAAAAAGTTTTACACATACACAATGGAATATTACACAGTTATAAGAAGGACAAACATATGAACTTTGCAGCAACTTGGATGGATTTAGATTTAATTTTAAATTTTCATGTTGTGGCATTTTAAAAAGACTAGTAGTCAACTGAGATCAATTTTAATGATATGCATCAGTTAACAATATACCTGAAATATTTTGATGTCAACATGAAATTACTGTGAAAATATCAGTGAGATGTTTAATTTATATTTGCTGTGTCGTTAAAATCCAGTATGTATTTTACGCTTACAGCATATCTCAGTTTTTACTAGCCATGTTTCTTTTTTATTTTGAACTAGGAAACATGGATTTATTCAAGGAAAGGCATGTTGTGAGGACAATAGCCAGAGTGTCTGTTGTCTGCTACCTACCAGTCATATTTCTAATGTTAAGTAGCCATATGTGATTGTGACTCCCGTACTGGACAACACGGGTCTAGTCAATATATGTATCTATCAACAAAACAAAGAAAAAAATCTCTTCCAGAACATTTTACTCAAACATGATTAATCACAGAAACATTTGGCAGAAATTCAAGAGTGGCAGCTACTTCCACCGCCCACTTGTGAATGTCAACTACAATAAACTGGTTATTCCAATAATGACAACATTATATTGCTCTGGAATAATATAGCTGGAGACAGTCTAGAATAGTGGTCTTCAAACTAGTTTACTGTGGCAGGTATTATTTTCAAAAAGTGCATAAGTAGGGATACTATCAGGAGATACACTTAATAGCAATATATATTGCTGATGCTGATTTTAAATATAATTGGACAGTTTCCGAATACTAAAAAATGTTTGCACTAATAAAACCTTTCTATAGAAACTGGCAATCCCACTACTGGGTATTTATCTAAAGGAAAAGAAATTGATATATCAAAGGGCTGCATATACCTCCATGTTTATTGCAGCATTATTCACAGTAGCCAAGATATGGAATCAATCTAAGTGTTTATCAACAGTAGGATGGATCAAGAAAATGTAGTATATATATACAATGGAATACTATTCAGTCATAAAAAATAAATAATTCTGCAATTTGCAGCAACATGGATGTAACAGGATGTCATTATGTTAGGTAATATAAACCAGGCACAGAGAGACAAATATCAAATGTTCTCACATATATGGGAGGTAAAAAGGTTGATCATATGAAGGTGAAAGTAGAATGATAGAAACCAGAGACTGGGGACAGTATGTAGGTGGTAGGGGGATGAAGAGAGATTGGTTAATGGGTAGAAACACAGTTAAATAGTGTATAATTAATGAAACGCTTATATACGTTCCAATTTTTGATAGCAGAGTAGGCTGACTACAGTTCACAACAATGTATTGCATTTTTTTCAGAATAGCTAAAAGAGAAGACCTGAAACGTATCCAACATATAGGAATGATACTCAAGGTGATATATACACAAAATACCCAGAGTTGATTATTACACATTCTACACATGCAACAAAATTTTGCATGTACTCCATAAATAAAAACAAATATAATCTATCAAAAAATAAAATATATTTTAAAAATTATTTTAAAAAAGATATTGTATGTGATTTCCTTCATATAGGGCACATTGCTCAATTAAAATTGTTAGAACCTATTTGCTCAAACTGTATCTTAAAGTATATTTTCTAATTAAAATAGATTAAAATAGATCCTCATTTCATTTTATTAACAATCTTTATATTTTCTACTTTATGTTATGAAAAGTAAAATAGAATGCTAATTGCTAGGTCAATTATTTTTTAGCAATACCTACATTTATGGCTTATAAAATATAGTTGAAAAGTTTTGTTTTGTGGTGTAACTAAATTCATGGATTTAAAAAGGTGTGTCAGTCTTAGTTAATTATTCCCAAAAATTCAACCCAATGTTCCAAAATATACATGCGTGTATTTCTTGTTTCAAGCATGGCTACATATTACATCATTTAATTTAAAATTGCATGTAAGAAAATTATTATTTAATTTCTTAATTTATTTTGAAGTGGATGAAAATCTCATTTTTATTCTAATCTTATATCTACTTTGTTAGTTATCTATTTAAAAGAGGTGTCCAATAACTGACCTCTCCCTGGTTTTAATAAGGCTCCTCAAAATGTATATTAACACTTTTTTATTGAAAAATGAAGTCAGACACTTTTTCTGAAAGTAAATTGGATTTGGCCAATTATGTTGATATGAACACTGCTTTTGTCAATTAAATTATATTGTAAATATTTTCTATAAAGTTGTTGATTCAAATCTGTAGCCTCAAGTTTTATATTCAAAGGATTAATAATAAGTTAAAAGTATTTTATTAAAATTATTGTATTGGCAAAGATATATTACTGTAAGTACTTTATTTTCTCAGATTTTTATAAGTATAGTTGATTGAAAATTATGTCTCAAAATGAAAGCATAACATATAACAGTCATTTGATTAATTCTAGAAAGCCGTTTTAGTAAACTTTTCGGAAATTTAATTAGTAAATAACTCGGCAACAAATCCTTTAGTAAATCAGAGGGTTTCTTTGTTTTCACAGAATTAAAGGCCTAATCAAGTTCTCTGTCAAAAACTAAAATTTTACTTAAAAATTTTTGATTTGTGACCACTTATGTACCTAAGTTTGAATTGTACACCTTTTTTTTTTGAGTTGGAGTCTCACGCTGTCACCCAGACTGGAGTGCAGGGGCCGCTCCCGGCCACCGCAGCCTCGACCTGCTGGGCTCCGGCGATTCTTCCGCCTCAGTCTTCCGAGTAGCTGGAACTACAGGCGCGCGTTACCACGCCCGGCTGATTTTTTTTATTTATTGTAGAGATGAGGTCTCACCAAGTTGCCCAGGCGGGTCTCGAACCCGCGGGCTCTGGCAATCCACTCACCTCAGCCTCCCAAAGGCGCGGGATTACAGGCTGAGCCACCAAGCCCGGCTTGTACCCCATATTTTTAAAAGAAATAATAAAAGAAGAAAAAATTATGTTTGATGATATGTCATTGTGTGTTTTTTGGCCCATGACTTGGACACCCATTTCATTCTTTTCTACTTATTTATGGGAACAATATATTCTGAGTTCTTTCATCTATAAAATAAAAAAACAAGAACAAAATTTATATTGCAGTTTGTCTCATTAGAAAAAAGCATATGTCATCCTCAGATTCAAGAACTAATTTGGAAAAAAGTCATGTTCACTTAAGAGATGTAATTCTAACTAATTTTATTTTTCAGCTTTACTAGTCACTTATCAAAATGTGTAATATTTTATGCTCTTCTGATTAACTGTGTACTACTACTAATTAAATAATAAAAATATTAATACTTACAGAATTTGTGTCACAAAAAATTTATTTCAATCCCTATATACCTTTTGTAGAGATTAATGGTAAGATGACAAAAAAAGAACCTTTAAACATAATAAATATATTACTTTAGGATAAGTTATGTAAGGGAAACTGAAATGGTGATATTGGAGGTGGAAAAATCATGTAAAATTTCTTTTAAAGACTTCCTTCATTATTCTGGCTCTTTTTAAACAGCAATAAAAAGTTTCAAATTAGTATGGTTTTTTTATTTCATTAAATGCTTGCAAAAATATGATGAACTCAATTTATCTAAAAGTATAATATTTAAAATTTGCTTGAAGTGATAACTCTCCAAATACTTAAACTTTTTTTTTTTGAGTTAGGGGTCTCACTCTGTTACCCAGACTGGTGTGCAGTGGCAACATCACAGCTCACTGCAGCCTAAAACTCCTGGGCTCAAGCAATCCTCCCTCCTCAGCCTCCCAAGTAGCTGGGAATACAGGTCCGTGTCACCACACCCAGCTATATTTATGATAAGAAATTTCAAATGTTAACTTCAAGATGTGTAATGGAGTATATCGTTTTCCAAAATGATTTTAGATGGCAAATAATGAAAAAGTGTAAAGACCACTGCTAAAGAACACGGTCTCAGTGAAGCTCAGAGGGAAATTTGGGGTGGTGGATAGACACCACAGACACACAAATGCAAAAACTTCTTTTTATTTTATGACTCTTTTTTATTTCTAGATGTAGCAGAAACCGCTGTAACTTGATATATGTGAGCTTATTCGCCAGATGGGTCACACAACCTTGCAATGGATGGTTTTGGGTATGTTTCTGAGCAATCCACAAATATGGTACTTACTCAACTTGGTCACTAGGTGGCAAATGTGCACTGGGCACGAAGCCCTATCTCCACATCCCTTTCTCTGCTCTTCCTGAATCTTCCATCTCCTCCTGCAAAAAGGAAAAGAACATTAATGATAGCAACAGCAACAAACAATACCAGGAAATATTTCTTTCATGTCATTCCATTTGCCAGGGAAGGTCATAAGTTCTTATCATCTCTGTGAATTTCAGAAATGACCTTATTTGTTGACATTATCTAGTCTTACATTAATAAATTATTATTTATTAATATATTTACAAATAATGTTGGTTAATACATCTCTCTGATATAATCATGCAGCTTGACCACACACACACACAAATAAACTAATGCTATCTAGTTAAGCACTTTGCCAGTAGCCAAACCAAAAAATAACAGCAGTTAGCAGCAGCATCTGTGACATTCTACGCACTAGGCTAAGACCTTCATTTCACTGAGTGTTATGTGTTATGTTTGAGTCAGGGTCTTATTCTGTCGCCAAGGCTGGAGTGCAGTGGCTTGATCATGGTCCACCCCAGTCTCGATCTCCTGGGCTGAGGCAATCTTTCTGGTTCCTGAGTCTCTGAGACTACAGGCATACGCTACCATGCCAGGTTAATTTGCTTTTTTTTTTAGAGATGAAGATTTTCCATGTTGCCCAGGCTGGTCTCAAACTCCTGTCAAACAACCCTCTTGTCTTGGCCTCCCAAAATGCTGGAATTACAGGCGTGAGCCACCACACCTGGTCAGAATTTATAATTTTTATTCTTTCTTGAAAAGGCTAAGACAAGGGCAAATTATAAGTCACAGCATCCTTTGACAAAGTGTTTATTTGTGGTCAGGTGTCTGTGTTTTCATATATATACATCTGCATGTGTCTTTATGTTTGTGCATGTGCAAGTATGTGTTTCTGTCTGTGGTATGATTAAGTCTGCTAATGCATCCGCATACCTATATTGGCACATGTGTATGTGGTGCATTCATATATTCAATGTGCATTTAGGGCTTTTGTGTCGTGAGCATAAGCATACATTTGTTGATTACCTTGTGTGCCAATATGAATTGATATGTGAAAATACATGTCTGTGTACCTATGCATTTGTGTGTCTGTGGATATCTATATGTGCTTATGCACATTTTGGAGTGTGTTTAAGTATGCATTGACAATACATATATGTGTATGTCTCTTACCTTTATATGCTTAGTATGTGGGCTGCTTGGGTATTTCTGTGAGAATGTACATGGAATCTGAGTGTACATCTGCATGTGCACTTACACGTCTGTATATGCAGGTGCATTTCTAGAACTCTTTGTACATGTGCCTGTAAGAGGGGTTTTGAGTGTGTCACCATCTAAATGGGTGAAATCTTGTCTTCTTTAGGGACCATTACCATGTCTGTGCGTACATATGTAAGTCTGTGAGTCCATGCCTGTATTTACCTGCATTTATTACTGCATGAATCCATGCATACAAGATAGCACCTGTGTTTGTGTGGACATATTTGGTCATTATGTTTACTGCTTGCAAACATTCATCCATGTTAGCTTCCACATGCTTATGTATCTATGTGTACATAACATATGTATGTGCATCTGGGTGTGAATCTGTGTCTGTACTTGAACATTCTAGCTTGTTAGTCTGTTTGTCTGTGTCTAGGTGCTTCTATATTCACATGAGCATGCCTTAGTGTTTATGTGATCATCCACCTGTGTTTACACGCATATGTTTGTATGACCATCTGCATGTCTATGGAACCATATGTGTGTATCTGCATAAATCTGTCAGCATGCAAATGAATATATTTGGATGAATCTCTTAGTGAGTATATGCGTGTCCATTTGCAGTTGTTTATGTTGCTGTATGCATGTGAGCATTCAATATGGCATGGGAATTGTGCATCTTGTAGTACAAATGTATCTCTGTTCCTGGGTTTGTTTGTGTCATGCCTCTGTAATATGCATGCTCAACTATGCTTGTGTTTATACATATGACTACACACAATTGCCTGCACAAGTATGTGTCTGTGAAGGTATGCTGGACTCTTTCAGTGTGGATACACGTTTCTATGTCTATTTGTACAGGTCAACAGACACAAACTTCTTTGTGTATCTGTGTGTCTCTGTGTTTTTACAGGTATATATTGGTGCATTGCCACATGTATGTGTACATTTATATGACATGTCTGCATGTTTATAAATGTCTATAAACATTTGGACATTTATATATATATTTCTGCATGCATCTGTGCAAACTTGTCATCTCTATGTGAGTCTGTAGGAGTGTAAGTGTGTTTATATCTCTGTCTCTGTGCACATGCCATGTCTCTTTGGATTTACCTGTGTTTCTGCATGTGAATGTGGCTTTGCATGCTCCTCTTGTGTAGCTGAATGAGTTAGTGTGAGAATGTAGACGCGTTTGCCAGTGTATAGCTTTTTGTGTCTCTTTGGGCCTACATCTATATGTCTATGTGTGTAGATATATGCTTCTGTGATTGTAAATCTGTATATGTATGCATCTCTGCTAAATATGTATATATTTCATGTCATGGAGTGAATCTGTGTGACATTTATGTATGTTAGGGGTTTTGTCTGGATGTTCTCCTGCACTTCAAGCTTGAGTGAGGCAAGTCTTGTTAACGTAGAAGCAAGAAGTAATTTTATGGAACTGGTCTAATGTTGTGGGGTAGATATGTGTGTCCAGGGATTGTCTTATTGTTATGGAACAAATCTGGATGATGAATGCTATGTCTGTGAGGTGTTTTTTTTTTTTTAATTGCTTGTACACTGTCCAGCATTTCTCTGTTCTGTGAAACTAGTTTTTTGTTGTTGTTGTAGAGGCAAAAAAAGTGTTTGTGGTGACAATATGTGTGTTGTGAGATAAATTTATATATTTGGGGGCATGTCTGCTTATTGTGGGTATTATCTCTGTGTTACTGGGCCAGTCTGGATATTACAGGGTGAGTCTAGGGGTTGTGAAGTGAGTCTGTGTGTTATAAGGCATACCAGTACACTGTGAGATTTTCTGTATTTTATCCACTGTTTCTATGTGCTATGAGGCAAGCACCAGTGTGAAAGGAAAAAGATGTTTTTTTTTTGGTGGCCAATCTGTAAGTTGTGAGAAGTTTTTTGGCTGTAGGTTATTACTGTATGTTGTGAGGCAAGTCTGGATTTCCAGGCAATACTAGTTGTTGGGAAGTGTTTGAGTGATACGTGGTATTTCTGGTTTTGAAGAACAAGTCAGGGTGCTGTGGAGTAGGTCTAGGTGTGTTAGGGTGCATCTACCATCACAGGCAAACCTGAGTGTTATGAGATGAATCTCAGTGTTGTGTGGCATATCTGCGTTTTATGGGATTTTTCTGTGTGTTATTCAACACTTCTCACAGTTACTTGTTGAGGCAAGTAACTGTGGAGTCAGTGTATATTATTGGGAAGTTGGTGTGTTATAGAGCATGCCATGTGGTAGAAGGCACAACCTGGTGTTGCAGGGCATGTGTGCTTGTTGTGGTGCATTTTTTTTTTTTTTGGTTTTGTAGGGCTATTCTGGGTGTTGTTCAGCAAATCTGGGGATTATGAGGACAAATCTTGGCATTGCAGACCTTGTGTGTGTTTTGCGTCATTTCTATGTGTTTATAATAAAAATCTCAGTGTTGTGGAGACAAGCATACATTGCAGTGGTCCTTTCTATGTGTTGTATGAATAGTCTGGTCTGGTTGTCATGGAGCCAGTAAGGCTATTACAGGTCAAGTCTGGCAATTATGAAAAGTAAGTCTGGGTAACATGGGGTCTTAGGATGTGGTGGGGGTAGATCTGGATTTCAAGTGATAGTCTGAGTCTCTGTGTCGATGTGCTGCGGTGAGACTCAGTATTAATGGCGTGACTTTTGGTGTTGTGAGGAATGTCTATGTATCATGGGGTTTTATGTGTGTTTTCGCTCAGCATTTTTTGGTGCTCTCAAAGTTTTGGTGCTGTGCAAACAACCCCATTTTTTCAGGGCCAGACTTTGTTGTCTGGAGATTATGTGTATTAGAGATCATGCTCATTATTTTGCTGGGTGTCATTGGGTGAGTTCAGCTGTCATGGAGTGATTCTATGTGCCTTGAAGCAAGTCTGGGTGTGTTACAGAAAAGCATAGTATCATGAACATGTCTGTAATTGTAGGAAGTTTTTATATATCATCAAGAATTTCTATGTGCTGAAAGGTAAGTGTTGGTGTTGTGGAGCAAAGAAGGGTTTTGTGGGATGAACAATTATAAGAAGATTTATATATTTATATGTTTTATATATGTGTGAGAAGTATTTATATATTTGGAATTATGTCCATATGCCATGGCTCCTCTTTTGGTGCTTTGAGCTAGTCTGAGTATGGTGGAATGAATCTCTGTGTTTCAAATGTGTCTGGGTGCTATAGGGCAAGGCTGGTTGAAGTGGGATATGTCTGTGCCTTGTTGATTCCATGTGTATTTTCCATGATGCTAGGCTAGGTTTTATAAAGGCAGAGGTGTGTTTTATTGAGTCTATCTGGGTGTTAAGGGTAGAGTCTCTGTAAGTTCATATGTTCTGAGTATGTCTGTGTGTTGTGGTTTTATCCATGTCTTGTGGAGCATGTCCATGGGTCGGTAGATTAGTCTGGAGTTTGGGATGTGAGTTTGTATGATGTGAAGAGAATTCGAGTGTTTCATGGAAAGCCTTGGTCTTGTGCAGAAAGTTTGTCTGTTGAGAACATATCTACGCATTGTATCTGTGTGTGAACCATCCTTTGTGGGGTGTGCTGCTGTAAGGAAAGTAATAGCAGGAAAACTTTTTTGGCCAAACTGTGTGTGGTAAGGACAGACTTTTTATTATGGGGTATTGCCATGTGTTATTAGGCAAGTATGCGGTTGTCAGTCAATTTTGGATGATATAAGGTATGTATGGGTGTAGTGGAGGAAGTCTGTGTTTTAGGACATATATGTGCATTATGAGATATTTTAATGTGTGTTGTCCAGCACATCTGTGTTCCATGAGGCTAGTTTTAGTGTTGCATAGGCAAGATCATTTTGCTGGAACAGTATGTATATCATGGAGAAAATCTGTGTGTTGTAGGGCATGTCCTGGTTTCTTGTATTATGAGGCTTTTCTGTTCATTGTAGCCAAGCTGAGCTATGTGTGTGGATTGTGGGTTGTTTCTGGGAATTTTGATGTGAGTTGTTTGTATTGCAGAGCCAATGTAGTATACTGGGATGAATGTGTGTAATGTGGAGCATGTATGTGTATGATGGGGAGCATTTGGTCGACCTGGGATGAGTCTTTGTATGAATAAGTTTCTGTTTCATGGATATGTCTGTACATTTTAGTGTGTCTAGCTGTTGTGTGATGAGTCTGGGTGTTATGTAGACACTCTTTATGATAGATGCTTCTAGGTGCTATAGGTTGGGTGCAATCAATATGGATGTTATAAGGGAAGAGTGGCGAGAATATGAGTTGTGATGTGAATTTGTGCTTTATGGGTGATATTTTATGAGCTGTGTGCTGATTCTAGTTCTTTCAGATTAAGTCTTACCATTATGGTCCAGTTCCACATGTAATAGCAATAGCAACATGATCAGTGAACATCAATATCACTAATTCTTTACTAGGCATTGTTCTAAGCACTTTATAGGCACTTACTCATTTATTCCTCTTTACAGCAGTATGAGGTAGGTACAAATATTATTCCTAATTAATGGCTCAGCAAACTAAGACAAGAGAGACCAAGAAACCTTTCCAAAATCAAAAAATTAGTAAGTGATGTATGTGGGATTGGGACCCAGACAGTCTGAGTTCTGAGTATAAACTTTTAACCATAGAAAGAGTCTGGGTATTGTGGGCCAAGTTTTGTATTATGTAGGTTAAGTCTAGGTGAATTAAGGCTAGTATTTGCCTTGTGCCAGCCTGGGCACTATGCAGAGGGTTTTTGCATTGTAAGCCTGGTTTTGCCTTGTGTGAGTCTGGGTGTTTCAGGGTAAGTCTGCATGTTGTGGGATGAGTTTATGTTTATGTTGTGATGTAACTGCATTTAGGAGGGGTTTTGTGCTTAGGAAGATATCTCTGCATGGTATGATTTATTTAGGTATTACAAAGCAAATCTGTGTGCTGTGAGTCCTGTGGTCAGATGTGTGGTAGTGTTTTGAAGTAAGTCAGATTTATGGACAAGCTGGGAGATGTGGGGCACATAATTCTTTATGGGTCAAGTATGAGGTATGGGAAAGTAAATGTGTTGTGGGAAGGGTGCTCTGTATTTTAAGGTTATACTGTAAATTTTAGTCTCATGGATTTAGGAGCATGTTTGTAAATGGTAGGGGTTTTCACATGTTATGAGACAAAAAAGATGTGTGATAGGGTGTGTTTGTATGATGTAGGGAATATCTATGAGTTTTATATGTGTGTGTGTGTGTGTGTGTGTGTGTGTGTGTGTGTGTGTGTGCTGTGTCATGGGTCTATGTCTTGTGGGGTGAGGCTGGGTGTTGTGCATCTAGTCTGGGCATTGTGGGATGGGTCTGTGTATTATGGAGCAAGCCTGTGCATTGATAAGCAAATTTTTTAACTGTGACGTAATTCTATGTGTTGTGAGTGGTGTCTAATTTAGTGTTCTGTCTGTGTTCTATAGAGCATGAGGGTACTATGGCAGGGGGTCTGTGTGCTGTCAAGTGTTTCTAGATGTTCTGGGGCTAGTATATGTATGATGTGGTGGAAACTTTTTGTTGTCAGATGATTCTACGTGTCTTGGGTAGGCCCTTTTTACTTTAGTAGTAATGGTGGTGATTGGGTAGGAATGGAGGATGATTGTAATATAAGTAAACAATTCTCATAGTTTCTATATGCCTGGCACTTTACTAAACACAACATATCTTGGTTCAATTTATTATTCACAACAACTCTTTGAAATAGATATTCCTGTTATCTATGTTTTTCAGATGAGCAAACTAAAGAAAAAAGAAATATACTTACCCAAGGTGAAAGAATTAGCAAGGGATGGGACTTTGATTCAAACCCAGGTTGTCTGGGTCCAGGACCTTGCTCACAACCATTACACAGCAGTATCTCTGTTGTAGGCCAGAGTGGTAGCTCAGTAGTATGGTAAAATATGTTTGTCCACTATGATTTAAATCCTTTCATTGTGAGAGTAATATGTGTGCTGTATTTCTACACCTTGGGAAATATTTATGTGTATGGTAGGTTTTGCGTTTATAGAGTAAGTCTGTGTTGTGATGCAATTCTATGCATCATATAAGGAATCTATGTGTTTACAGGCATTCCTATGAATCTTAAGTCACTTCTAAGTGTTATGGGTGTGATTTAGCATGTTATGGGATAAGTCTGTGCACTGAAGGGCTTGTCTAAAAAATTAAGGTGAGTCTCGGTGTTCAGTGATGTTTGTGTGAGTTGTGAGGCAAGTATGTATTTTGACAGGTGAGTCTACATTTTGGTGGATTTCTGTGCATGGTTGGACATAGCCTATTTTGTAGGCAGCAGCTTCAACAATGAAGTCAGTTTATACGACTGGGGGAAACCGGAGAGTGGTATAGCAAATGACTTCATGTGTTTTGGGACATGTGTTTACATTGTAGCCACTGCAAGAAGCCTGTTTTTTGTGAAATGAATCTATATGGCAGTTGTGTGTTTGTGACATAATTCTGAGCACTGTAAGGGGAGAGTGTTATGCTGTGTAATGTGTTTGTATTTTGCAGGTAGCTTCAGTGGTGGGTTGAGGCAGGGTACTGTGAATCACATCTGCGACTGTGCCCCGATGGGTGAGTCTAAATGCTTTACAGAAAGAGTATATATTGCAGCAGCATGAGTATGTCTGCTGTGGAACAAGTCTGTCCATTGTAGGGCCAATTTTTATGCTATGTTCCCAAGCTGTGTGCATTGTGAGGTATGTCTATTTTTCAGTGTGTGTCTGAAGAATCTGAGGTCCATTATGGTGATATAGGGCAACAGTATGCATTGTGTGGTGACTCTGTGTGTTTGGGGGGAGGTCCAGATATTTTAGGGCAAGTGAGTCAATTGTGAAGCAAGTATTTGTATCGTGTAGTAAGTGTGTGTTGAAAATTGAATTGGCACATTGTAAGACAAGTTTGTGTGCTGTGGCACAATCCTGTGCATCCAGGAATGCTATATGTGCTGTAGGATGTACTGTTGCATCTCTGTGTTTATTGTTAGATTATCTGACTGCTGCAGGGTGAGTCTCTGTACTGTGGGTTTAGTCTGTGTTTTGTGTGGTGAGTCTGCATGATCTGGAGTGTGTCTGTGTAGTGTGGAGTGAATATATGTCATGATTGGATGGTCTGTGGCCTGTGGTACTTGTCTGTATGCCAGAGGGTGAATCTGCCTGATGTGGGAGATTCTTTGTGTCATGGTATGAGTCTTCAAGTTGTGTCATGAGTCTGTTCTGAGGAAAAGTCTGTGTTCTGTGGCAATAGTTTTTGTGCTCTAGAGCAAATCTGTGTGCCGTAGGCAGAGTCTTTGTTTTGTGGTGAGAAAGTGTTGCATGACGAGAGTCTGTGTGCCATGAGGTGAGTCTGTGTGTCATGAGGTGAGGTTGTGTGCTCTTGAGAGTACCAATGTGATGTGAGGGAAGTCTGTGTGCCCTGGCAAAAGTCTCAGTCATAGGTTTAGTCAATGAGGCAAGGGGGGAGTCTGTATATCATGAGGAGTATCTGCGTGCTGTGGGGGAGAGTCTGTGTGTTATGGGAAGACTCTGAATGCTATGGAGAGAGTCCGTGTGAGTCTTTTGGCTTTGAGAATATGTGTTTTCAGGATAATCTGTATTCTGTAGGGCAAGTCTTATACTGTGTGTGTCCTAGGAATAGTCTAGGTGATGTGGGGGACAGTGTATGATGTTGGGGATTGCCTGTGTGTCATGGGTAGATAATTTAGGGTGGGAAGAGTTTGCATCATGTGGATGGCTCAGTGTCCTCTGGGTGTGTCTCTGCATTGGGGAGAACATATATTTTTCTGGGAGAATCTAGTGATATGGGGAGTGTCTGTGTGCTCTGGGGAAAGTATTTTTGCTGTGTGCCTTGGGGTGTATCTGTGTATTGTACGGCAAATCTGTGTGCTGTGGGAGCAAATGTGTGTTTGTGTTATTTCGTCAGTGTGGGCATTAGAGGGTGAGTTTGTACATTGCTAGCGCAAGTCTGTTTCTCTTAATATCTACAAATAATAATTGACAACACTTACATAATGGTTATTGTGTACCAGACACTATTCTAGAGGTGTTATTATTATCCTCATTTTATATCTGAGGAAACTGAGGCACAGAGATTAAATAATTGTCCCACAATCAGCTAACAAGTGGCGGAGGTTTGAAACCAGGCAGTCTGCTCCCTGTTCCTACACTATTATAAATATCCTTGGGGACCTGAGGACATCAGTGCCCTTAAACGTTGGAAAGACTTCGTGATTCACTGGTGAACATATTGAGAGGAAGAAAAAGGAAGTGGCTCAACGCCTCCCAAGGTTTTTTTGTTTTGTATTTTTTAACGCAATGCTT
This sequence comes from Carlito syrichta, assembly GCF_000164805.1. Lineage (NCBI taxonomy): Eukaryota > Metazoa > Chordata > Mammalia > Primates > Tarsiidae > Carlito > Carlito syrichta. The sequence goes on along the minus strand of NW_007039603.1, from coordinate 34,518 downwards.
TATATGCAATAACAATGGCAGTTTAGCGCAGAAAAATTGACATCATGTCTGCCAAATAACTCTTTCAGCCACTGCAGCTCCGACCCCTCCCCTATCCCCACAGTAGCATTCTGCTACTGCGAAAGAGCGAATGCGCTTGCCCTGGCAAGCTGCGGTTGCCAGGGTAACCAGCCTCCACTCATAAACAAATCACAGCCTAATGCGGCAAGTCAGGAAATAACTGAAGCTGAGGTTGTGAACCATAGGAGCTCCTTGCAATAACCGAGGCAAGGCAGCCTCCCATTCATGTGTCACCACTTTTTTTCTTCCAAAATATGTAAAGCTAGAGGTCAGGGTCAGGAGTCAATAAAGAAGACTTGGTTGGGGTCGGGGGTGGAGTGGTCAGTAATAAGTAGTAGGTGATTTTAATTGTCAAATCTCTCTGTGGGCAATATTTTGCCCATCTCCTACTAAAAAACCGCGTCGTTTATATCATTTGCCTTCTACCTGCAGTGAAAAGAGGTGGATCATTGTGGTGTTTCTATCTAGAGGAGGAGATGGCAGTCAGTGGTAGCATAGATTTTGGGACTCACCCTAATTTCTTTAAATCCCCACATCATACGATTGCTAACAACAGTAGTCCTCATATATTTCTTACATTTCTCTCTTATATCACGTAAAAATGAAAAATTAAAAAAAGCTCCAGGAACTGAATCCAGACAGCTTTAACTCTCTGAGTACCTGAGAAGTAGAAAAACAGGTTAAAGGAGGAACTTTAGGACTTACACTAACTACAGAAGTTTTTTTTTTTTTTTTAAGTATACAATTGGGATATCAGGTGTGTCTAAGAAGACTAGGACACCTGGAACAATAGTTTTATATATTCGTATTCCTCAATTTAATTTGTAAAAAGCACATGACAACAATAAAATTTTCAAAATTTTTAAAATAAAAAGTCCTAATTAAAAACAACTGCCCTCAGCTGCCACATGCCTAGGATTCTTGAAAGGCATAAGCTGCCAGAAGCTGCAAGAAGGTAGAAGTAGTATTGTGGAATGTAACCATCTTGGGTAAAGAGAAAATGGCCGACCTGTGGAAAGCTACACCCTATCTAATGGGAGAACAGTTGTTGTCATTTCAAATCAGTGGAGGAAGGTTGGATTATTCAATAAATGATGCTGAAACAATTGGTGACCTATACGGAAAAAAAACAAAATTAGATCCTACTGTATACTATATAACAAAATGAATTATAGATGGACTAAAGAGTTAATGATAAAAAAGAAGCAATTAAATGACCAAAAAAAAAAAAAAATACAAGTGAATACGCTCATCAAAGGAAAGAAATCATAAGATCAAAATTAAGAAATGTGCCTGTCTGAGAGTGTAAAGTTGTAAAATGTCAAAAAAAATCACCACAATAGATAATAAAAATCAATAGGCAAATGACTGGAAAATAATGTGTTTACTGCATATGATAAATAAATTACATGATATGTATTGAAGGGAAAGAAACCTTAAACTGGCTCATACCATTTGATCCAGGAATTCCACATCTACGAATTTATCCTGGGGGAAAAAACAGAAAAGCACACAGAAATTTATATTGAAAGATATACATTATTTGTGACAGCAAAAATTGCACATAAAAGCATTCAATAATTGGACATTTAGTGGAAAAACTATATGATGGAAAATTATGCATTCATAAAACATCGCATTTTTGTGGAATATTTTAAAATATGGGAAATTGCTCCCAATATATGTTTAATAAATAAAAAAGGTCAAAACTACATGTATATACGATATTCATTTTGTATAAAAATATACATGTCACTGTATTTATCTGCATATATTCAGAGAAAAGAGACTGAGAGTTACTATGGTAATATAATTATCTTTCGTTTATGGGGTTATAAGTAATTTTTATATTCATCTTTAGATTTTTCCAAATTTTCTACATTGAGTACGATATTTTTACAATAAAAGGAAAACATCATTTTTAATGTGTATAAAAGTACTGGGAGCACAGAGAAGAAAGTCTAAGAACGAAGACTAAATACTAATGTAAACCAATGGACGGTCACACAAAACAAATGCATTACGTACTACAGAAAGAATACGGCATTATTTGCATGTTAGTATGTATAGAATTTCTTATACAAGATGGAGTCCTGGAAAATTTTCTTCACCACACAAGAGAATGATCACATGTCCCTGAATGCGTCAGTCACTCTCTTTGCCGCAGTGCTCTGTTCCACACCCCCTCCCTTTGCTTTCAATATGTTTGCTTCCTTTTCCTCTGCAAAACATGCTACTAGCAGACATGTTCAACTTGGCAAAATGGTCTATCTTGTGGACTTTCTTTTAAGCTTCTTCATTTTTATTTTTCCTCCCTGCTGACTGCTTTGTCATATTACTCAAAAACCAATCTATCTTCTTTCTCTTTCTTTCTTTCTTTCTTTCTTTCTTTCTTTCTTTCTTTCTTTCTTTCTTTCTTTCTTTCTCTTTCTCTATTTATCTATCATCTATCTATCTTTTTTCTCCCTTCTTCCTAATCAAGTGTCAAAACAATCTGAATTTTAAATAAATACAAATACATCACTTCACCTTTTAAAAATGTTTTTTCTTGCAGAAACAGATCTACAAAAGCATTCGCATTTAGGCATATTTCAGATACAAACATAAAAGCTTTGTTGAAAGGAATCTTTGCTATCTTTCTCACATCCTTTACAAAAAGAGAAGCACCAAGAATACTGTCTTTAATATACAAGTTGATGCTCAAAAATACTAATGATATTTTTCCTCTGAAGGCACGGTCACAATATTTGCTGTTTCTTTTTCTTGATTTTTTGTCCAAAAGCCAAATTTTAATCTTTCTCATTCAACACACGTTCACATTTCACATAAAGCAATCAATCTGAACATTATTCCGAACTGCCTTCTTCCTGATTTTCTCTCCAGTACAGACATCCAGTCACATGATTTTCTTAATTTAAAAAAAAAAAAAGGCATGGCATTCTTTTTCCCATTGCAAAATATTTTTCTCATGCTCTCTCAACACAGAAAATAAACCAGATCTGAGAACATCTAATCTAAACATCATAAAGTTGACATATGATCCTGAAGGCAATTTCCCACTTTAGTAACATCTTCAATTAAATCTTATTTTGAGAAATATCTTACCAGAATCACAAGGAGAAATTTCTGTATTTCCTCCTAGCAACTCATTCACTGTTTAAGAAGAAAGATTGAAACTAAAAATGACTATGCAATATTTAAAATTTAATTAATCCATTTTCCCAATGCCACTGATTGAATCAGAAATTCCTACACAGTTCTGTATTATTCCAATCTATCAAAATATGGCACTTGCTTTTAAAAACATAACCTTGATATCTATTTTACAAAATATTTCTCAGCTACTTACCAGTGGCATGGTCTCTGTCTCTCCACCAGCTCTGAGGCTTGTCGCACTGAAGGGGTGGGGGCAAAACAGCAGCGCAACAGCCACTTGAAAATGAGCTATGCTCTGAAGAAGGGATTACCCCTAAGGAAAAAAAACAAAATGCCTTAAGATTATCCTCAAAAATCCTCCAAAAACATGAAATCATACCAAACAGTATATGCTAAAATGTGCATGCTCATCAAAGGACAGATTTTAATAGCTAAACCTCAGATTCAAAACACACTTAAATTGCCTTGATTTTCAGTGGAACCCCTACAAGACCATTGGATTTTGGCTCTCCCGTCTCCTAGCAACAGTCTTATTAACTTTTTTTTTTTTATCATGCAGTGGTCCTACTAGGCATCAGAAGACATTGACAATATCTAGCATCTAATTATAAGCGTTACCATTTTGTTTTTCAACATGCATTTCCCCAAGGCTAGTAATAATAAAAGTCAGAAATTCAACAACAAATTCTCTAGAAGAAGCTTTCTAATTCAAATGACATTCCACAGTGAACAACAGAGATTTTTCTGGTCCCCTCCCCTTGGTGCAGTGATGTTATTAGACCTTTGCTCTAATATGAATGTACTTAATGCCTTTGAACCATACACTTAAAATATTTAAAATGATCAATTTTATGTTATGTATATTATACTACAATAAAATAAGAAAGCACCATTTGATTACTCCAGAAATATGTGTTGAATCTCACCACAAATACAGTGCTGGAGGCAAAGATTTAAAAAGTGAATGAAAATCAGTCTATACCTCTTCTAAATATTAATAATAACAATTTACACATGTAGCAAAATAGAGGGATTTTGTTGATCTTATTTTTTTCCTTCATTACTTTGGGTAACATTTGTAAGTACAGTTGTTACATGATCTGCCCAAAAATATTGGACTCCAAATGGGAGGAGGAAGTAAAGCATACATATTTAGCTTTTTATTTTATTTATTTATTTTTATTTTTAAAATTTTGATCTTTTTATTTTTTATTTTAGTTTTTTTTATTTTAATGATGTGGAGTACAATTAATGATGTGGAGTACAAAGCAGGATATAAAAATGTTCATTATGCAGGTACCCTTGTTGATGAGGTGTACTCTCCCTCCCCCAGCAGATTTCCACTACTGCCAATCCCACCTTCCCCACCACCCCTCAGCAGTTTCCTGCTACTGCCAATCCTTTTCTTATAGTATTATGATAATTGTTCAAGGTCCGCTTATGAGTGAGAACATATGGTACTCAGTTCTTTGTTTCTGTGAAAGATCACTCAGTATAATAGACTCTAAGTCCATCCAGGTTGCTGTGAAGTTCATGATTTTGTTCTTCTTTTTGGCTACATAATATTCTATCGTGTATATGCATCACATTTTTTTAATCCAATCCTTTTTTGATGGGCAACACGGTTGGTTCCATGTTCTTGCTACTGTGAACAATGCTGCGATAAACATTTGTGTGCAGGCATCTTTTTAATAGAGTGATTTGAGTTCTTCCAGGTATATTCCCAGTAGGGGGATTGTGGGGTAGTATGGAAAGTCGATTTTCAGATCATTTTGGAATTGCCACACTGTTTTCCACTAGTTTATACTCCCACCAGCAGTGTAAAAGTGTTCCCTTTTCACCACATCCTCTCCAGTATCTGTTGTTTTTGAGTTATTGATGATGGCCATCCTGACTAGAGTTAGGTGGTAACTCAGTGAGGTTTTAATTAGCATTTCTTTGTTGAATAGTGAGGCTGAGTATTTTTTCATGTATCTGTTGACTGCTTGTCTGTCTTCTTTTGAGAACTTTCTATTTATATCTTTTGCCTACTCTATAATAGGAATGCCTGTTTTTTTTCTTTTCAGCACGTTTGAGTTCCTTGTAGAGCCTAGATGTTAGTTAAGCCTTTGTCAGACATACAGTTGGCAAATATTTTTTGCCAGTCTGCGGGCTGTCTCCCTACTCTCTTGATGGTTTCTTTGACTTTGCAGAAGCTTGTCAGTTTGATGAGGTCCCACTTGTCTATCTTATCTCTTATGGCATGGGCACTTGGGATTTTGATCAGGAATTGGTTGACAGTTCCAATTTCCATAAGGGTGTCTCCTGTATTTTCTAAGGTTCTTGTAGTTTGAGTCTTTAATTCATTTAGAGTTGATTTTTGTGTATGGTGATAGGTAGGAGTCTTGTTTTAATCTTCTGCATGTAGTCAGCCAATTTTCCCAGCACCATCTACTGAATAGATTCTCCTCTCCTAGTCATTGGCGGTGGAGGCTTTGTCCAAGATGAGCTGGTTGAGAAATTGAGGTTTTGCTTCTGGAATCTCTATCCTGTTACATTGGTCTGTATGTCTGTTCTTGTACCAATACAAATCTGTTTTGATTATTGTAGCTTTATAATAGAGTTTAAGGTCTGGGAGTATGATACCTCCAGCTTTGTTGTTGTTGTTGTTGTTAAGGATTATTTTGGCGATTCATATTTAGTTGTTTAACATATAAACATATATTTGTATATCTCGACAGATAATATGCACTTACCTTTATTTTCACAAATTCATTCACCTCAGAAAAAGTATATAACACTACATTATTACATAAGCTGTTTTTTAAAAATTAATTTATTTTTTACAAGATAAGAAATATGTGATAATCCAGTTTAATATTTTACACTAAAAATGACTAAGACCATTTGCTATACAATTATTATATGCCAGGGACTTTTCTAAGTACCAAATGAATCTGAAGATATTATTATCATCACATTGCACTGATAAAGAAACTGGAGAACATTACACTGATAAAGAAACTGGAGAAATTAAGACACAGAATAAAGACACTAATTATTCTTACCTAACCTCCATGCTGCAAATTACTACACAGTTGCATCTCAAACATCAGAATTTTTCTTAATCACCTCAAGTATCAATTTTTTAAATGAAGACTAGAGGAACTTATTCCCAAATATTTTGTTTCATTAGGCTAGGAGTAAGTCCAGAAATCTGTATTTTTAACAAATGTCATCATTTGATTCTAACCAAAAAACCCAAATATAATCTTTGTTATTGGTGAATTTATGAGAAGTAAATTTTAAAGCTATGTATTGTAGGACACACACAGAGTCAAATTTAATAAAATTTGAACATCCAAAAGAATAATGATGGTAGTTGACTATAAAAATTGAATTAAAAGAACCCATGAGTCCACAGTGATAGTAAAAAAGAAGTGGCAATGGGATGGGGAATTCCTTTTTTATAAAATAATAATAGTTTATATATTTGTAAATAATGCCAGAATTAATAAATGATCATATTAAAACCATCATTGAAGTAACTGATTTAGGCAATGTTCATCAAAGCATACAAAAACCATTAGTCGAAATACAGAGGAAGAAAATATTCACAATATTTTAAAGTATCAGCCGTAGGTTATTAATTAATTACAAAACATTAAAATGTGCATTTTCAATAGAAAGATTTGGCATACTACAATTTAATCGATTAAACATCATGTCACCAGTAGTAGCACAAATTGAAATGTACCTTCTGATGTGATGAAATGAGAAGCACATATCACCTATTTAGTATTGCCAAAAATATTTGATCTGAAGTATCAATCAGTAAATTCAGATTGTGGAACATTCTATAAGACAACTGACATGAACCCTTGAAACTGTCATTGTAATATTTTTAAAAGGAAGAGAGACAGAGAAACTATCATATATGAATAAAGTTTAAATAGATATAACTACCAAATGGAATTTGTTATCCTTAATTAACACCTAGATAGAAAACAAAACAGCTATAAAAAGACATTTTGGAGACAATTAGGGACATGTGAATATCGACAATTAGATAACATTGCCTCAATGCAAAAGAGTTTTGGTATGATAATGTAGGATGATAGACTTGTTCTCATAAGATACATGTTAAAGTATTGGGAAGAGAAGGGTCATAATACCTACAAATTACTCTCAAATAATTTAGAAAAACAATAGAGACAGATATAAAGTAAATGTAGCAATATATTAATAATTGATAAACCTAGGTCAAGTATATGCAGGTGTTCACTTGTTTTTTTAAAAAAAAATTTTCCATACACTTAAAGCACTTTACATGAAAAAAATTATTAAAAAGTAAATGAAAAATAAATACTGTGAGAAAAAGAATTATTGCACAATCATTTATTTAAAGTTCAAATTCATTTAAATTTTGGACTTAAGGAAAATCAGGTTTGTAACCTCTCAGAGGCATAACTTTCCATATGGACATCTTGGATGATTATTACTGTCGGCCCTCCATATACAAGAGTTCTGCTCCCCTGGATTCAACCAACTGCATGTCGAAAATAGTAGAAAAAAATGATCTGATCAGAACATGTACAGACATTTTTTCTTTGTTGTTAGTCCCTAAACAATACAATACAGACATACCTCAGTGTAGTGCAATTCACTTTACTGCACTTTGCAGATAGTTTGTGTCAACCCTGTGCCAAACAAGAGTGTTGCTGCCATTTGTCCAACAGCTTGTGCTCATTTTGTGTCTCTGTGTCACATTCTGATAATTCTCACAATATTTCAAACTTTTTCATCATTATTATATCTGTTTTGGGGATCAGTAATCTTTGATGTTATTGTAATTGTTTTGGGCACAAACAGTTCCCATATGAAAAGGCAAACTTGATAAATGTTGTGTGAGTTCTGATTGTTCCACCACCCAGTCATTTTCCCATCTCTTTCCCTCTCCTCAGGCCTCCATATTCCCTGAGACACAACATTAATAAAACAAAGTCCAGTAGTAACCCTACAGTAACCTCTGAATGTTCAAGTGAAAGGAAAAGTCTCACGTCTCTCACTGCAAATCAAAAGCTATAAATGATTAAGCTTAGTGAGGAAGGTATGTCAGAAACTGAGACATGCTAAAAGTTAATCATCTTGAGCCAGCTAGCTAAGTTGTGAATTCAAAGGAAAGGTTCTTGGATGAAATTAAAAGTATTACTGGGGAGAAAAGTGGCACATATACACAATGGAATATTATGCAGCCATAAAGAAGGACAAGCATATGGACATCAAAGCAACTTGGATGGATTTAGAATTGATCATACTCAGTAGTCTATCACAGAAACAAAGAACAGAGTACCACATGTTCTCACTCATAAGCAGACCTTGAACAATTATCATAATACTATAACAAAGGGATTGGCAGTAGTGGGAAACTGACAGGGGAAGGGGGGTGGGATTAGCAGTTGAGGGAAACTGCCAGGGGAGGGAGGGGCACACCTCATCAACAAGGGTACCTGCATAATGAACATTTGTGTACCTAAATTTGAATTGTATACCCCATCTTTTTAAAAAATGCTGCTCCAGTGAGCACATGAGTAATGAAAAAGAAAAATTGCCTTATTGCCAATATGGGGAAAATTTTAGTGGTGTAGGTAGAAGATCAAGCCAGTCACATTTCCTCATACCAAAGCCAGACAGGGCCTACCTCTCTTCAAGTCTTCAAAGACAGAGAAGTGATGAAGCTGCAGAAGAAAAGTTTGAAGTTATCAGAGTTCATGAAGTTTAAGGAAATAAGCTGTCTCCATAATATAATAGTGCAAGGTGAAGCAGCAAGTGCTGATATAGATGCTGTAGAGAGTAACCCAGATGATCTAACTCAGATCATGATGAAGGTGACTACATTCAACAACAGATTTTCAATGGAGACAAAACAACCTTCTGTTAAAACTAGATGTAATCTAGGACTTTAACAGCTAGAGAGGAGAAATCAGTGTCTGGTTTCAAATCTTTAAGACAGGCTAACTCTCTTGTTAGGGGATGATGTATCTGGTGACATTAAGTTGAAACCAGTGCTCATTTACCATTCTGAAAATCCTAGGTCCCTTAAGAATCATGCTAAATCTACTCTGCCTGGGTTCTATAAACGAACCAACAGAGCCTAGATGGCAGCATATCTGTTAACAGCATGGCTTACTGAATATTTTAATCCCACTGGTGAGACTTAGGACTGAGGAAAAAAGATTCTTTTCAAGCTATTACTGCTCACTGGTAATGCACCTTGTCACTCAAAGGGAAATTTTCACTTTTAGGTCTTATTATTTAAGAAATATATTTAATAAGTTTATAGATGCCAATTTCTCTGATGGAACTGGGAAAAGTAAACTGAAAATCATCTGAAAAAGATTCACTATTCTAGATGTAATTAAGAACATTTGTGATTCATGGAAGAATTTCAAAATATCAGCATTAACAGGAGTGGGGAGCTAACATATTGCTAAATGGACAGAGGCTGGAAACATTTCCCCTGAAAACTGGAGCAAGACAAGGCTGCCCACTCTCCCCCCTCTTGTTCAATATTGTGTTGGAAGTCCTAGCTCGGGCAATTAGACAAGAGAAGAAAAACAGGGGTATCCAAATAGGAAAAGAGGAAGTCAAGTTATCCCTCTTGGCTGATGATATGATCCTATACCTTGAAAATCCAAGACAATCTGTCACAATAAAGGATAAAGGAGTTTGGCAAAGTCTCAGGGTACAAAATAAATGTGCAAAAGACAGTTGCATTCCTATGCACAAACAACAAGCTGGCAGAGACCCAAATAAAAAGCACAATCCCAATCACAATAGCCACAAATATAAATGAAATACCTCAGCATCATCTTAGCCAGAGAAGTGAAAGACCTTTACAATGAGAACTACAAAACGCTGCTCAAATAAATCTAAGAAGACACAAACAAATGGAAAGATTTTCCATGTTCATGGATAGGAAGACTCAACATTGTTAAGATGTCCATCCTACCAAAGGCAATCTACAGATTCAATGCAATACCCATTAAGTTACCAACATCATTCTTCTCAGACCTGGAAATGACACAATACAGAAATTCATATGGAAACATAAATGGCCATAGATACCCAAAACAATCCTTAGCAAAAGAAACAAAGCAGGAGGTATCACACTTCCAGACTTCAAACTTTACTATAAGGCTACAGTAATCAAAACAGCCTGGTATTGGTACAAGGACAGGCACATAGACCAATGGAACAGGATAGAGATTCCAGAAGCAAAACCTCAATTTCTCAACCAACTCATCTTCAACAAAGCCTCCACCACAACCACTGGGAAGAGGAGAACCTATTCAGTAAATGGTGCTGGGAAAACTGACTGATCACATGCAGAAGATTGAAACAGGACCTCTACCTATCCCCATATACAAAAATTAGCTCTAAATGGATCAAAGACCTGAACGTAAAACCTCAAACTATAAGAATCTTAGAAAATGCAGGAGACACCCTTATGGAAATTGGAACTGGCAACCAATTCCTATTCAGAACCCTAAAGGCCAATACCTTAAGAAATAAGATAGGCAGGTGGGACCTCATCAAACTAACAAGCTTCTGCAAAGGAAAAGAAACCATAAGGAGGGCAGGGAGACAGCCCACAGAATGGGAAAATATATTTGCCAACTGTGTATCTGACAAAGGCCTAACATCTAGGATCTACAAGGAACTCAAACACGCCGAAAAGAAAAAAACAAACAGCCCCTTTAAAAAGTGAGCAAAAGGCATAAATAGACTCTTCTCAGAAGAAGATACAGGGGCAGCCAACAGACATATGAAAAAGTGCTCAGCCTCACTCATCATCAGAGAAATGCAAATCAAAACCACATTGAGATACCACCCAACCCTTGTAAGAATGGCCATCATTAATAAAACAAACAACAACAGATGCTGGCTGGCGAGGATGTGGAGAGAAAGGAACGCTTCTACACTGCTGGTGGGAATGCAAACTAGTGCAACCTCTTTGGAAGACAGTGTGGCGGTTTCTGAAAGAACTAGAAATTGACCTTCTATATGACCCAACAATTCTCCTAATGGGAATATACCTGGAGGAACTCAAGTCATTCTAGGACAAAGATTCCTGCACACATATGTGTGTTGCAGCTCTATTCACAATAGCAAAAACATGGAACCAACCGCTTTGCCCATCGAAGCTGGACTGGATAAAAAAAATGTGGCATATATACACAATGGAATATTATGCAGTCATAAAGAAGGACAAATATATGGACTTTGCAACAACTTTGCAATGGATTTGGAGTCGATCATACTCAGTGATCTATCACAGAAACAAAGAACAGAGTTCCATATGTTCTCACTCAGAAGCAGACCTTGAACAATTATAATACTATAAGAAAGCATTTGGCAGTAATGAGAAACTGTCAGTGGAGGCGGAGTGGGATCGGCAGTTGAGGGAAACCGCTAGGGAAGGGAGCGACACACCTCATCAACAAGGATACCTGCATGATCAGCGTTTGTATACCTAACCCTGAATTGTACCCCAAATCTTTATAATAAAAAATATTTAAAAAAGAAATAGATGCTGGATATTTTGGTGGAAATGAGTATAACAAAAATAAAAAAACAGGAGTGGGTAAGATGTTGGTTCCAGTTCTTATGGATGACTTTGAGGGGTTCAATACTTTAGCAGAGGAAGTCACTGTTGATGTGGTCGAAATAGCAAGATAATTAGAATTAGAAGTGGAGATTGAAGGTGTGAGTAAATTGCTTCAATCTCATGACAAAACTGGAATGGATAAGGAAATGCTTCTGATGGATGAGTAAAGAAAATGGTTTCCTGAGATGGATTCTACTCCTGGTGAAGATGCTGTGAATATTGCTGAAATGACAACAAAGGATTTAGACTATTACATAAACAGTGTTGATAAAGCAGTGGCAGAACTTAAGCGAATTTACTCTAATTTTGAAAGGCGCTTTACTGTGGATAAAATGCTATCAAATAGCATCACATGCTACAGAGAAATTTTTTTGTGAAAGGAAGAGTTAACTGATGCAGCAAGCTTCATTATTGCTTTATTTTAAGAAATTGCCACAGCTACTCCAGCCTTCAAGAACTACCACCCTGATCAGTCAGCTGCCATCAACGTCAAGGCAAGACCCTCCATCAGCAAAAAGATTGACTGACTGAAGGCTCAGATGACCATTAACATTTTTATTAATAAACTATTTAAATTAAGGCATGTATATTGGGTTTTTTCCTTAGACATAATGTTATTACACATTTAATGTACTACAGTATAGTGCAAACATAACTTTCCTATGCTCTGGAAAACCAAAAATTCATGTGACTTGCTTTATCGGGATATTTGCTTTATTGCAATTATTTGGAACTGCACCTGGAATATCCCCAAGTTATGTCTGGATAACAATTCTATACATAGCATTTACATTGTATTATGTCTTATAAGTAATCTAGAGATGATTTAAAGTGTACGGGAGGATGTGCGTAGATTATATGCACCACACTATTTTACTTGAAAGACTTGAGCGTCTACAGAGTTTGGTAACTGTGGGAGATTCTGTAACCAAACCTGAAAAGTACAGGACAGCTATATTTTTCATGCGCCATCTAGTGTTAAAGTACTGATTAGCTGCGACTGAAGAATTTCTAATAACCCATAATTTGACAAATTAAATAGTACTATAAATTTTATTATTATAAACAAATACTTTCTGCATTACTGTGTATCAATATAGTTCAAAGTTATAATTCAAATTTCCCTTAGTTTTTGGTATTTGTTCTTGGTTATAGAGGAATGCCTCTGCTGAGATCTACATAGGCCACATAGAAAACGGTCAACTGCAAGCTGAACTAAGTCATAGTGAAGTGGCCTGTAACTCTCCCTGTACCATGGTGAAATAAGCAGTCTTGTGAAGATTATTTCTCACTACCTTATTATTTTGTGGGAAGCTGCCCAAAGGCAGTTTCTCATCCATCTTCCTCATTCTCTTAAGGCATGGGACTTTCCTTCCTGCTTCATCTCTCATTGTACAACGCCAGTCCATAGAACCATGTAGATGTAGTATATGGAAAAGGTTCCTCCGTGACAAAACGACCTACTGCTTATATCAACTGTCATTCGGTCCCTCGGGTTCATTGTAATCCTGTGGAACTAGGGAAGCAGGGAACTGACACCATAATATTCTTGTTTATGCTGTCTGTGTTAGTAATAAACTGCATCCTTGTGTTCTTACTGCTTAATCTATGACAAAGTGGCCTACCATACCTAGAAGTTCTTGCTGCTTATAGACAGTTTTATTGCTTGACAAAAGTATTTTTCTTTCTCCAAATTAAGGGGCTAGAATTAAGATTTCCTGACATTTTCTGATTGAAAATCTCTTTAAACAGTAACAAACTCTGATTTCAAAAATCATTTTAGAACTTTTAGGTAATAAGTGATCATCAATTTTAATTAAAGTATAGTATTAGGGAATTATCTCAATTTGTATCCATTTAAAAACTTTAAAATGTTTATTACATATAAAAAGTTTACCATTAACCCACAATGATCAATATGACCAATAAAAACAATGAAAAACTTGTATAATAATCAAAGTCAAAATAATTAACTCCCAGCCTTCAACTAAGTGAAAAACCAATTACTCAATGACTGAGTAATAAGCATAATCAGCTGACCTCTACTAATCACTGTGCAAAACATACTCAGAGGTAGCAAAACAATTGCTTTATTTTTAAGGGGGAAATAACAATTCTCTTGATTTTTTTAAAAAGAAAAGCAGATTAGTTATCACTCTTAATGTTTAGAACTTTTCTAACAGCTCCACTACCATTACAAATATGTTCTAACCCCAGCAGTGAGAAATTCTGTGCTCTAGTGCAAAGTGTTTCAAAGAAAGCTATGTCAATATTTAACCTTATCAATAACCCTTACATAAGTCTACTTAATCTTATAATGTCCCTAGTTATCTCTAGCCTAAACAACAGTCTTTTATTTGGGCTGTGGCCTCTGCCAACATGTTCATCACACAGAAGCCAGAATGATGATGACGATGATGATGATGATAAAGATTATTATTATTATTGCTATTATTTTAGAGACAAGGTCTCACTTCTTTGCTCAAGCTGGAGTGCGGTAGTGCCATGATAGTTCACTGTAACCTCAAATTCCTGGGCACAAACCATCCTTCTGCCTTAGCCCTTCAAATTGCTAGGACTACAGGCATGCACCACCATACTCAACTTTGTGTGTGTATGTGTGGCTTTTTATTTTATTTTTTTGTAGAGACAAGGTCTCATTATGTTACCCAGGCTGGTCTTGAACTTCTGGGTTAAGCGATTCTCCTGCCTCAGCTTTCCAAATTGCTGGGATTACCATCATTAACCACCACATTTGGCCCAGAATAATTCTTAACACTTTTTTTGAAGTGTTTAAAATGTTATTCTTCAAGGATTTAAAGAGCGGCATAATAGACAATGGAGACTCAGAAGGGTGGGAGAGTGTGATGGGAGTGAAAGATAAGAAATTAGTTATTGGGTACAGTGTATGTTATTCAGGTAATGGATATCCTAAAAGCCCTGACTTGACTACTACGCAACCTATGCATATAACAAAATTGCACTTGTTCTCTATAAGCCTATGCAAATATATATATATTTGAGTTAGAGTCTCACTCTGTCTCCCAGGCTGGAGTGCAGTGGTACGTTTACGGCCACTGCAGCCTCGACCTGCGGGCTTAGGCAATCCCCGCCTCAGCCTTCCAAGTAGCTGAAACTACAGACACATGCCACCATGTCTGGCTAATTTTTTGTGTGTGTAAGTGTGATTTATTGTAGAGACGAGGTCTTATCAGGTTGCCCAGGCTGGTCTCGAAGCAAATAATTTTTTTAGCAAGTAAATAAATAAATATTATTTATTTTTCTCCTTATCTATGTAACTAGATATTCATCCTTGGCTCTAACTTATATATTTTAATTGACACATAATAATTATAAATATGTATAGGGTACAGTGTGATTTTTAAATATTTTTTGTTGTTGTTGAGTCTGAATCTCACTCTGTCATCCATGATGAAATGTACTAGCACGATTCTAGCTACCGCAGCTTCGACCTGCTGGGATCAGGTGATCCTTCTACTTCGGCCTCTCAAGTAGCAAGACTACAAGCATGCATCAATATGCCCAGCTAATTTTTTAGTTTTTTTGTAGAGACAATGTCTTTCTATGTTTCCCAGGATGGTCTCAAACTCCTGGGCTCTGGCAATCCTCTCGTCTCTGCCTCCCAAAATGCTGGCTTTCAAAGTGCTGGCCCAAAGGTTTAAGCCACTGTGCAGGATCTGTTTCAATACATTTGTACATTGTGCAATGATCAACTCAAGGTAATGAGCATATACATCACTTCTAACATTTATCATTTCTTTATGGTAAGAACATTCAAAGTTCTCTCTTCTAGCTTTTAAAAAATATAAATATGTTACCATTAACTATATTCACTCTATGGTGCAATAGAACACCAAAATTTATTTATTCTATCTAACTGTTACTTTTTCCCAATTGACCAACCTCTCCCCATACTCCTAATCGCCCAACCCTCCCCAGACGCTGGTAACCATTATTCTACTCTCCACTTCCATGAGATTTACTTTTTTAGCTCCCATATATGAGTGAGAACTTGTGGTATTGTCCTTCTGAGCTTAACTTATTTCATTTACCCTAATGCCCTCTAAGTTCACCCATATTGTGGCAAATGAGAGGATTTAATTCCTTTTTATGGCTGACTATATTGTATTTGGTATATGGACCACATTTTTTATCCATCCATCCATTGACGAACATGTACATTGATTTCCTATCTTGGTTTTGTGTATAGTGTTGCAACTAACATGAAAGTGCAGATATCTCTTTGGTATACTGACCTTATTTCCTTTGGCTATCCAGTAGTGGGATTGCTGGATCAAATGGTAGTTCTATTTTCAATTTTTTGAGGAACCTTTATAGTGTTTTCCATAATGGCTATACTAATTTACATTTCCACCAAGAGTGTATAAGAGTTCCCCCTTTCTTCACATCCCTGTCAGTATTTTTTTTCCCTCATTTTGAGAATAACTATTCTAACTCTGGTTAAGTGATATTTCACTGTGGTTTTGATTTGCGTTTCCCTGATGATTGGTGATTTTCACCATTCTTTCATATACATATTGGCCACTTGTTTGTATGCTTTAAAAATATATCTTTTTAAGTCTTTTGTTCATTTTTAATTAGATTTTTTGCTATTAATTCCACATATATACAGGATAGTAACAATTTGTCAGATACAAAGTTTGCAAATATTTTCTCCCATTCTGTAGGCTATCTTTTTGTTCCGTTGTTTGTTTTTCTTTGTTGTATAGAGGGTTCTGAGTTTGATGTAATCTCATTTATTTATTTTTGCTTTTGTTGCCTGTGCTTTTGAGGTTTTATCCAAACAACATTTGCCCAGACTAATGTTATGATGTCCTTCCCCTATGTTTTCCTCTAGTACTTTCATACTTTTGGGGCTTACACTTAAATCTTTAACCCATTTTGAGTTTTGTATAGGATGAAAGATAGAAGATAGCATGGTTTTACTGAAGTATAATTTCCTTTGTATAAAAGATACAGGTCTTAAATATACAATTTAATGAGTTTTTAAAAAATGCTCAGACATATCAAGACGCAGAATATAGCATCATCCCTGAAAGTTCTCCTGTGGACATCCTTGAAAATGGCAGAGAAAGGAACTCCAGCTACCTTCCTCTCCACAAATTCACCAATGTGCCATCAAAAACTCTCATGATCAACTTTTTGCAAAACTATTAGATCCTCCCTCATCGTGGTAGCTATGAGGAGGTCAGCCCGCACTCCTGCTGCATACTACTATTGCCAGAGAAAGCAACACAGAACTTATTCTCAAAGAATTGTAGTTGTGGCTTTGAACCTGTCTGGTGCTGCCTTAAAGGACTGGCACAAAGGTTTGCCTTTGTGTTGCCTGACTCAGAAAGTTCCTGAGGCTGGAGCAGCTTTCAGAGATGCTTTTTGCCTAAAGTACAAGTATTTGTTGAGACAGCCTGGGGGAAAAAAATTGTCACAAGCAAAAATGACCCAAAGACTGGAAATGAAGACATAGATAGAGAAATACAGTTTTTGTAAAGCTCTCCAAAATGTACAGAGAGAAATTGACAATTCTATAATAATTTGTGGGAACTTCACTACCTCACTTTCAATAGCTGATAGAAAAACTATACAGAAGGTCAGTAAAAAAATAAAGGACTTAACATTATAAATCAACTAGATTTACCAGACATACATAACACACTCCACCCAACAATATAAGAATACACATTTTTATCAAGTGCACATGGAACATTCTCTAAGATAGACCTCATTTTATGTCACAAAATACATCTTTAAAAATTTTTAAAAGATTGAAATCATAAGATTTGTTTTATCTAACCACAATGTAATGAAACTAGAAATGAATAATGAAAGGAAAACTGAAAAATTTAGAAATATGTAGAAATGGGTCAACGAAAAAATTGCAGGTGGAATTAGAAAATACTTTCAGACAAAATAAAAACACTACATGTCAAATTAACACGATGCAGCAAAAACAAGGCTCAACGGGAAATGTTTAGCTTTAAACACTTACATTTAAAAAGAAAAAATATCCCAAATGAATAAACTAATTTTACATCTCAAGGAACTAGAAAAAATAAAAACAACAAAAGCAAAAGATGATGCTTTGAGAAATATTAACAAAATTGACAAACTTTTAGCCAGACTGATCAAGAAAAATGAGAAAAGACAAGTTATTAAAATAAATAAAAGTAAGGATGTTACAAAAGACCTTATAGAAATTTAAAGAAAAATTTTGAGAAAATACAATGAATAAGTGTACACCAATAAATTAGATAGCTTAGATGAAATGGACAAATTCATACACAAAACATTACCAAAGATGACCCAAGAAGAAATAGAAAATCTCTTTAAAAAATGATAACAAGTAAAGTAATTGAATCAGTAATTAAAAATTTCTAAACATGAACAACAAAAAAGCAAAGAACAAGATAACGTTACCTGTAAATATAGCAAACATTTAAGGAAGAATTAACAACAATTATTTTCAAAGTCTTCCCAAAAAATAAGAGAGGGATCACTTCCTAACTCATTCAAAGAAGGCAGCATTACTCTGCTCTGAAAGCCAGGTAAAGACATCACAAGAAAGGATAACTACAGACTAATATATCTTATGAATATAGATGCAAATTTCCTTTAAAAATACTAGCAAACCATGTTTAGCAGATTATTAAGGGAAATATACTTCCTGATCAAGTTGATTGAACTCAGAGATTCAAAGATGTTTCAATATAAGAAAATTGACCAATGTAATTCATATCAATAAAATGAAAAGAAAAAATCATCACCTCAATTGATGCAGAAAAATATATGACAAAATTCAACACTCTTTTCACAAAACAAACACACAACAAGTTAGAAATAGGACTTTCTCAATATGATGAAAGACATTTGTGGAAAACTTCACAGGAACATTATACTCAATAGTGAAAGACTGAGAGTTTTCCTCCTAAGATCAGGAACAAGACAAGAATGCCCACTTTCATCACTTCTGTTCAACATTGTACTGGAAGTACTAGCCAGAGCAAATATGCCAAAAAAATTCATCCAAATTTGAAATATGTAAAATTATATTTATATGTACATGGCATGTCATATAGATAAAATTCTAAAGAATACACACACACACACACACACACACACACACACACACACACACAACTATTGAAGCAAATATACAAATTCTGAATAATTGCAGGATAAAAGATCAGGTCAGAAAGATGATTTGTATTTCAATACATAAGCAATGAACAATCCAAAAATGAAATTAAAAAACAATTCCATTTACAATAGCATCAAAAAGAATAAAATACTTAGAAATAAATTTAATCAAGAAGCTGACAGACTTGTACACTGAAAACTACAAAACACTACTGAGAAAACAGAAGACTTGATTAAATTTTAAAAAGATATCCCATGTAAATGAACTGGAAGACTGATTGCTTGATTGATTGATTGATTGATTTAATGAACTGGTTTAATTCCAGTTAACACAGAGTTTAGAGTAGAATAAAGACCAAAAAGGAGACTTTCTAGCTAGAGCAAATATGCCAAAAAAATTCATCCATCTTGGACTGGTTTTACTTTAAATTCACAGTTATGGTAGGAATGGCTGAGTGAAAGCTATTAAAGAGATGATGAGCCACTATATGATTTTTATTTTTTTCAAAAGTTTTTTCTTAACTGTGCAGGAGACTCCAAGACAGCATTTCATTGTAGCTATAGGCGGCTAAAGATGTTATGGCATGGAATACAGATGTTGAAGAATGAAATCAAGTGTTTCCATTGCCTCAGGCATAAGAAACAGCTTACTTTTGCCAAATTTCTTAATTCCATAAGTAGCCACGGGATCCTTATCTGTTGCCTTTGCTTTTTGTGCTTCAAGTTCTTTTTTTTTCTTTCTGCTTGAAATCCTTATCTTCCTAGTCCATCTCCTTGGTCTGCTTCTTGAGCAATTGGACATGGTACATGCCACCTGGAAGTTTTACAATTATTAAAAGGGCACTATTCCTCAAGGTGCTCTACAAATTCAGTGGAATCCCTATCAAAATCCTAATGCCAATTCACCCCCCCAACAGTTTCCCATTACTGCCAATCACTTTCTTATAGCATTATAATTGTTCAAGATCATCTTATGAGTGACAAAATTGCTAGGGGAGGGAGGGGCATACTCCATTAACATGGGTACCTGCATGATCAATGTTTGTATACCTAACCCTGAATTGTACCCCACATCTTTACAATAAAAAAATTTTTTTTTTTTGAGTTGGAGTCTCACTCTGTCGCCCAGACTGGAGTGCAGTGGCTGCTCCCGGCCACCGCAGCCTCGACCTGCTGGGCTCCGGCGATCCTTCCTCCTCAGCTTTCCAAGTAGCCAGAATTACAGGCACGCGCTACCACGCCCGGCTAATTTTTTTATTTATTGTAGAGATGAGGCCTCGCCTGCCCAGGCGGGTCTCGAACCCGTGGACTCAGGCAATCCACTCACCTCAGCTTCCCAAAGGTGCAGGATTACAGGCTGAGCCACCGAGCCCAGCTTAAAAATTTTTTTAAAGTTAAAAAAAAAAAATCCCAATGACCTTGTTTTCAGAGATCGCAAAACTGATCCTAAAATTCTTTTGCCATTTCAGGAAACCTGAAATACCCAACGTTGAAATAAACATACTCAAAGTTTGAGGAATCACTTTCAAATTTCACAACTTACTACAAAGTAACAGTAATCAAAACAGTGTTGTACTGGTATGAGAACAGGCATATATATCAACTAAATAAAATTGAGAATCCACAAAAAAGCTTATATCTATGGTCAACTGATTTTTGACAACAGTGCCAAGACCATTCAATGGAGAAAAAGGAGTCTTTTCAACAATTTGTACTGCAACAATTGAATATCCATATGCAAATGATTAAAAATTGGACCCTAGTTCACACAGCTTACAAAAATTAACTCAGAATGAGTTAAAGCCTAAATATAGGAATTAATACTATAAAATCCTTAGAAGAAAATATAGAGATAAATCTTCAAGACCACAGATTTGGCAATGAATTCTTAGATATCCACAAAAGAACAAGCAGCAAAAGAAAACAGGAAAATTAGATTTCTCAAAATTCAGAAACTTTTGTTCAGCAAAGGACACTATCAAGAAAGTGAAAACATGACCTATAGTTTGGGAGAAAATATTTACAAACCATATATTTATTAACAGTCTAGTACCGGGAATATACAAGGAACTCTTATACGTGACAATAAAAGCATAATTGACACGTGGGCAAAGAACTTGATAAATGCAAATCAAAACCAAAATGATATACCACTTCATACCCATTAGGATAGCTATAGTTTTTTGTTTTTGTTTTTTCAATGGAAAATGACAATGCCGGTGAGGATATGGAGAAATTGGAACACTTGTTTATTGCTGTTGGGTATATGCAATGGTGCAGCCACTGTTGAAAACAGTCTGGCAGTCCCTCACAAAGTTAAACTTGAAATTACCATATGGCTTAACATTTCCACTACTAGGTATCTATCTCCAAAACATGAAAATAGATATTTAAATACTTTTTCACAAATAACAACATTATTCACAATAGCCAACAGGCAGAAACCATTCAAGTATCCATTAATGGATGAATGGATGAAGAAAATGTAATTTTGTCATACCATTGAATATTACTCAGTCATACAAAAATGAATGAACTACTGATCTATACTACAATGTGAATGAACCTCAAAAACATTTTGCTGAATGAAAGAAACCAGACACAAAAGGTGACACATTGCAGGTTTCCATGTATACATAACATTCAAATAGGTAAATCCATGAATACAGAAAGTAGTCTAGTGGTTATCAAGGACTCAGAAAAGGGAGGAATGGGAATTGGGAATGACTGCTTAATGTGTATGGGATTGTCTTTGAGGATGATGAAAATGTCTTGGAATTAGAAAGAGTTCATACTCACAGAACATTGTGAATATAATAAATGCCATTGATGCAGATACTCTTATTTTTTATTTTATTTTAAACATATTTTTTATTTTAAAATTGTGGGGTACAGTTAAGGGTTAGGTATACAAATATGCATCATTCAGACACCCCTGATAAGCGGAGTCTCCCCGTCCCCAGACAAATATTGACTAGTGTTAATCCCACCTCTCTTCCCCTCCCTACCCCCACCATAGTTTCCCACCACTGTCAATCCTTTTCTTATAGTGTTATGATACTAGGTCCACTATATGAGTGAGAATATGTGATACTCAGATCTTTGTTTCTGTGAGAGATCACTCAGTATTATAGACTCTAGTTCCATCCAGGTTGCTGCGAAATTCATGATTTTGTTCTTTTTTATGGCTGCGTAGTATTTCATCATGTATATGTACCACATTTTTTAATCCAGTTCTCTTTTGATGGACAGCATGGTTGTTTCCAGGTTCTTGCTATTGTGAACAATGCTGCGATAAACATACATGTGCAGGTATCTTTTTTATAGAGTGATTTGAGTTCTTCAGGGTATATTCTCAGTAGTGGGATTACGGGGTCATATGGGAGGTCGATATTTAGAGTTTTTAGGAATCGCCACACTGCTTTCAACAGAGGTTGCACTAGTTTACACTCCCACCAACAGTGTAGTAGTGTTCCCTTTTGACTACATCCTCTCCAGTATCTGTTATTTTTTGAGTTATTGATAATTGCCATTCTGGCTGGAGTTAGGTGGTATCTCAGTGTAGTTTTATTTTATTTTATTTTATTTTTGAGTTGGAGTCTCACTTCATTGCCCAGGTAGGAATGCAGTGGCATGCTCACAGCCACCCCAGCATTGACCAGCTGGACTCAGGAAACCCTTTCGTCTCAGCCTTACAAGTAGCTGTAACTACCGGTGTGTGCCACCACACCCGGCTAATTTTTTAAAAAATTTTATTGTAGAGATGAGGTCTTGCCAAGTTTCCCAGGCTGTTCTCAAACCTGTAGGCTCAGGCAATCCACTCACCTTGGCCTCCCAAAGTGCTGGGATTACAAGCTTGAGCCACTGGGCCTGGCCTATGAAGATACTTTTAAATGGTTAATATTTAATTGTATGTTATGTGACTTTTACCTGAATAAAAATAAACATGAATGATATTTTCAAGGAATGAAATACTGATATATGCTACAATATAAGTGAATCTTTAAAACATAATATTAAGTGAAAGAAGTCAGACACAAAAAAAGGTCACAAATTTTATGATTCCATTTGTATGAATACTCAAAAATGGATTAGTGTTGCCAGGGTCTAGAGTCAGGGAAATGGAGAATTAATTGATACTTATAAAATGCTTAGAATTGTATTTGGAACATGATAGACTCTTATATCATTCTCCATAGTGTAAAGTTCAGTGTATTATGATACCCATTTACTTAAAAAATGTCTTAGATCTGGGGAAACCATTTAGTAAATACTTTGCACTATTGCTTATGCCTGGTTGTCTGCTTGAATTAAAAATGATGTCTATCGATCTCTACACTATTTAAAGTTATTCCCAATGCTGCTTAAACTTGTACTAAAAATAAATCATTACATTTATCATGTAATGACCTTGACTTGCTAGGTTCATAACAGAAATGCATCCAAGTAATCATTCTATCAAAACTGGACATGGGGGATCAGGTAAGATGGTGGCAGAACCAGTTGCACTATGCAAGTCCCTGTGTGAGTGGGTGAGTGTATGGCCAATTTTACATATGTGTCTGTGAGTAAGTGGGCATGTGAATGACTGACTGAGTGTGGAGTCAGTAACAAATGGCCAGAGCTCTCCTGGTGTAGTGGCAGGTGCCACAGCTGCTCTACTTGGTCCCTAGTGCTTCCACAGCACAGAAACCAAGCACTATTTTTAAAATCAGCAATATCCTTCCCAGGAAGAAGCTGCTGAGAGTGACTGCAGGCTCCAGGTTCTGCCTCACCACTGCAGTGCCTGGCTGGAAATTGGCAGCCAGGGCTGTGGAGGGAGCACAGAGAGGTAGCCAGAGGCAGAGCCTCACTGGAGAAGACAAAACAGGTGCCCTGGCACTATCTTGAAAACTGGGCAGGGAAGAGGGGAAGTGCTCTGGCTTGCTCACCACAGAGCAACAGATCCAAACTCTGTGGTCAGCAGGTTAACTACTCAGGGGCTGATCATGACTCAGAGGGAATAGCCTGAATATACAAACTTCTGAGGGACAAGACGAGAGCAGAGTCTCAGGCACCCCACACTCCCCTGACCAGATTCAACCATGGAACAAAGGGTGCTACAAGAAAAGGATGAGGAAGTCCCCTGAAGAGATCAGCTGTGAGTCCAGGGCTGACACAACGCCCTCCCCCCATCAATCCTCTGAACATCAGACACACTGCTGGGGCATAACTGAACGGGATGAACCCAGGTGAAGCCTGGACATCAGCCATGATAGGAGGACTCTACTCGAGAATAAGCCTGGCTGGGGTGCCCCCAACCATTACCTGGGGAGGAGACAATCTGGCACCTCCCCACTGGAGGGGATCCTCCCAACAATATGAGAGTGGGAGGGGAGGAGTGAAGCTGCACCCACCCCACTGCAGCCTCCTCCTTCCCTGAGCTAGGCATTGGAAAAATTGTGAGTGAGGTCGCAGCTCCACAGGAGACAGCAGAGGGTCTTATCTGTGAGCAGCTGAGAGGAACAATTATAAAACCCACCACAAGAGGACACTTAGTGACCAGAAATTTAATTTTCTCTTTCTTTTTCTTTGTGTGTGAATATGTATGTGAGGATTCAATTTGCATCTCCCCACCTTTTTGTTCTATTTTTCTTTCCTCTTTTTTCCTTTTCCTTTCATTTTCTGTTTTCTGTTTATGTGTGTTTGCGAATGATTGAGTCTTTATCTTTCAGTTTCTTTTTTTTCTTCTCCTTTCATTTTGTGTTAAGTGTGTGTGTATGTGTTCCGTTTTCCTGTTTTTTGTGGGGGGGGTAGTTTTTCTTTTCCTCTTTGTTTTGATGTGTGTGTGTGTATGTGTGTGTGTGTTTTCTTGTTTTTTGTTTTGGTTTCTGTTTTTGTTTTTCTGTTTTTTATTTTATTATTTTTGTCTGTCTTATTTCATTCTACTTTTCTCTGTTCTCCTCATTTATATTACATTATTCTTGACTCAAGGGGTATACACATGTACCCCTTAAATCATCATATACAGTGGTGGTGCAGAAGGGGTCTCAGGGAACCCATATCCCAGTCAGTGAACATTGTAATTTGGAAGTGTTTTCTGAATCCTTGCTCCCCATTCTCCACCTTATTTGAGTCTCAAACCTACAAGAGACAGCAAAACTTCCCATCCGCGGCCCTATTTCAAAATAGAAAAAAAATCAGAGCCTAGATCAGGGAAGAATAGAGGGTTACTGTTTATGGGTAAGAACGTAGGGTGTTCAGTTTTTTGTTTCTGTGGTAGTTCACTTAGAATTATGGACCCCCTCTGCATCCATGTTGGTGTGAAGGATATTATTTTGCTCTCCTTTATGGCTGCATGGTATTCCATAATGTACATTACCATATTTTCTTCTCTCTTTTTTAGTTTTTTGAGTTGGAGTCTCACTCTGTCACCCAGGCTGGAGTGCAGTGGCACACTCATGGCCACTGCAGCCTCAACCTGCTGGTGCTGGGCTCAGGTGATTCTTCTGCCTTAACCTTCCAAGTAGCTGGAATTACATGCACATGCCGCCATGTCCAGCTAATTTTTTGATTTGTTGTAGAGATGAGGTCTTGCCAGGTGGCCCAGGCTGGTCTCAAGTCCATGGACTTAGGCAATCCTCTGACCTGAGCCTCCCAGAGTGCTGGGATTATAGGTGTGAACCACCACGCCTGGCCTCACATTTTCTATAACCAGTCTACCTTCGATGGGTATCTGTGTTGGTTCTGTGGTTTGCTATTGTGAGTGGTGTTGCCATAAACATGCATGTGCAGATGTCTTTTTGGGAGAGCGATTTGTGTTCCTTTGGGTGTATTCCCAGAAGTGAAATTGCTGGATCAAATGGTAGCTCTATTTTTAATTCTTTGAGCAATCTTCAAACTGCTTTCCACAAAGGTTGAACTAACTTGCATTCTCACCAACAGTGTATGAGCACTCCCTTTTCTTGGCAGCCTCACCAGTATTTGTTGTTTTTTGACTTTTTAATGATAGCCATCCTGAGTGGTGTGAGCTGTTCTCATTGTAGTTTTGATTTGCATTTCTCTGATGATTAGTAATACTGAACATTTTTTCATGTTTGTTGGCTACTTGTAGGTGTTCCTTTGTGATGTGTCTGTTCATGTTCTTTGCCCATTTTTAACAGGGTAATTTGCTTTTTTCCTATTGATTTGTTTGAGTTCCTCATAGATCCTGGATGTTGGATGCATAACTTGCAAGTATTTTTTTCCTATTCTGTGGGTTGTCTCTTTACTCTCTTGATGATTTTGTTGTTGCTGTTGTGCAAAAACTTTTTAGCTTGAAAAGGTAGTGGGCTATCATAAAGCCAGGATACCCATTGGGCTTTGCTTTTTGCTTCTATTATGAACTTCTTCACCATTTTATGATGCAACATAAAAGTCATCACCAGAAGCCAGGGCTGTGCCCTTGATTTTCCCAGTCTGCAAAACTATGAGATAAATACATATTTTTTAAAAACAAATATATAGTCTCTGATATTGTTATTGCAATGCAAAGCAAACTGAGACACTCCCTATTGCAGATGAGGCGACAAAATCTACAGGAAGTTAGGTCATTTTTCCAAGGTGAGGCAACTACTAAGCGTGTCTGAGGTGGAACCAGATCCAGATATGTTTGTCCCCAAACCCAGCGTCAACCTGCTGGGCTCCAGTAATTGTTCCACCTCAGCCTTCCAAGTAGTCAGAACTGCAGGTGTGCACTACCAAGTCTGGCTAACTTTTAAAATTTTATTTATTGTGGAGACGAGGTCTTACCAAGTTGCCTGGGCTGGTCTCAAACCTATGCGCTCAGGCAATCCACTCGCTTCAGCCTCCCAAAGTGCTGGGATTACAGGCTAAGCCACTGAGCCCAGCCTTAATTCATATTATAAGTTTTCCTTTCTAAGAAGGCTGCACCAGGGAAGACTGCTGAGGTAGGTGCCTAGGTTCTAAAAATAGGCCTTCAGGGCTGAAGTCTTCAAATGCTACATCCCCAAAGGACAGCACATCTCACCAAGACCCATGCTGCCCCAGAGTGAGTGCAAGGTTATACTCAGAACTGGATTCTGGAGCTGAACCCAGTGCTAAAGTATTGGCACCGGGCCCTTATCTCCACTTTTGTCATTTCTTGGAAAGAAGGGCAGTCCTGCTGGCTCTGAACTCCAAATTAAACACAAGATCACTGCCCTTTACATTCTTGGATACTACCGTTATTGAGTCACCTAAGTCTTACATGAGGATAACTATAGTAGCTCCCTAACTGGGAGCTTTCTACTCCAATTCTTGCTGCCAACCCCACATATCCTATTTGCAACACAGTAGCAGGAGTGATCCTACAAAAATGTAAATCAGATCACATTCTTCTATTTAAAATATTTGAATGGTTTTCCAAATTCCTTGGAATAAAAGTCAGAGTCCTTAAAAAAAAGAATAGAGGGCTGAGAAAACATCAGAAGTGAAAGTCCTTTCCATTGCCACTTGTAACAGAGATTTTTGCCATAAAAAATTTTTTTTCCAGAAATAAATAACAAGATGACAAGTATGGAAAGCAGAATTAATCAAGCAGAAGAATGAATCTCAGAACAAACTATGGAATTAACCTGTTCTGCAAAAAATATAGAAAGAAAACTAAGAAAAAAATCCCCAAGAGATATGTGATTATATCAAGAGACTGAACCTATACCTGATTGGCATACCAGAAAAAGAAAGGGAAATGGAGAATACCTTGGAGCAATTTATCCAACAAGGAGTTTATCTAAGAAAACATTCCTCATCTCACCAGAGATGTGACCATCCAAACACAACAGATAAAGAGAATCCCTGCAAGACAGCAAATGAGAAGACCAATCCCTAGACACATAGTAATTCATTTACACAAGTAGGCACAAAAGAAAAAATCCTAAAGGCAGCAAAAGAGAAAGGTCAGTCTACCTACCAAGGAAAAATCAATCAGAATAACAGCTGACCTATTAGCAGAAACACTATAAGCTAAAAGGGACTGGAGTCCAATATTCAAAGTCCTCAAAGATAAACAATTTCAATAAAGAATTTCCTACCCAGCTATGCTCAGCTTCATCAGTGATGGAGAATTAAAATCATTCTCAGACATCCAATCCATAAGAGATTATACAGTTTCCAGATCAGCTCTATAGGAAATGCTTAGAAAAGTAGTAAGCACAGAAAAAAAAAGAAAAAAGATAACCATGCACTTCCCAAGAGAATGGGAGAACACAGAA
Organism: Carlito syrichta; assembly: GCF_000164805.1. Classification (NCBI taxonomy): domain Eukaryota; kingdom Metazoa; phylum Chordata; class Mammalia; order Primates; family Tarsiidae; genus Carlito; species Carlito syrichta. The sequence goes on along the minus strand of NW_007039603.1, from coordinate 6,246 downwards.
TCAACAGAAAGTACATCACACAAACTTGAAAACACATACATGCATCAACTCAAAAGTTAAAAGAAAACAAAGAAAAAGCTTTATAAGAGCCTAATGACAGGGATAAACACTCACATTTCAATAATCAGCCTAAACGTGAATGGACTAAACACACCACTGAAAAGACATAGAATAGCAAACTGGATTAAAGAAAACATGATACAATAATTTGCTGCATCCAGGAAACTCATTTCACCAAAAAGGACGCACACAGACTTAAAGTTAGAGAATGGAAAATGAACTTCTAGGCAAACAGATCACAAAGGAAAGCAGGAGTCACAACTTTAATATCACACAAAACATCATTTAACCTATCAAAAATTAAAAAGATACAGAAGGTCACTACATAATAATAAAAGGTTCACTCCATCAACTAGACATATTCATCCTAAATATATATGAACCCAACACAGAAGCACTAACTTTTATAAAGCAACTACTAAGTAAACTAAAAAAAAGATATTGAATCTAACACTGTCTATCATACCTGGGGAATTTAGTATCTCACTAACAACCCCAGATAAATCAGTCAGGCAAGAAATCAACAAAGCGATATGGAAACTCAAATTGATGCTTGATGAAATGGACTTAATAAATAACTACAGAACACTCCACTCAACAGCCACAGAATATACATTCTACTCACCACCACATGGAATATATGCCAAGATGGATCATCCTTGGCCATAAATCAGGCATAAACAAATTTCATAAGATTGAAATACTGCCAAGCACCTTTTCAGACCACAGTGGAATAAAAATAAATATCAACACCAGCAAAATTCCTCCCAAGCCTATAACGACACACACCCTAAACAGCATGATATTGATGACTCCTGGGTCAACACAGAAATCAAAACAGAAATTAAAGGACTCCTGGAAAAAATGAAAATGAAGAAACACCTTACCAAAAACTCTGGGATGCCATGAAAACAGTTCTAAGAGGGGAATTTATATCTCTTTGAACACACATCAAGAAAGTGGAAAGAAGATCACAAGCTAACAATCTAACCAATCACCTAAGGGAGCTGGAAAGGCAAGACCACCAAAATTCTAACTCTAGCAAAATAGTCCAGATCACCAAAATAAAAGCCCAAATACGGGACACAGAAGACAAAAAATATCATAGAAAAAATCAACAAAACCAAAACTGGTTATTTGAAAGGATAAACAAGATTGATGGACACCCTAGCCAGAAAGACCAAAACAATAGAGAAAAAGTCCAAATAAATACAATAAAAAACACAAAAGATCAAATCACAAATGGTCCCAAAGAAATACAAAAGTTATCAGAGATTACTATGCACATCTGTATGGAAACAAATCCAATAATCTAAATGAAATGGTGGACTTTGTGAAAACACACAACCTTCCAAGGTTAAAACAAGAAGATATTGAGACACTAAATAGACCAGTAATAACCCAGGAAATTGACTCCATCATAAGCAAACTACCTCCAAAAACGAATCCACAGGCCAGACAGCTTTCCAGTGGAATTCTACAAAATGGACAAGGAGAAACTGATACCAATCCTATTGAAAGTATTCCAGGAAATTGAGAAAAACAGAATTCTCTCCAAATCATTTTATGAAGCTAACATCACACCGATACCCAAACACGTTAAAGATCCAACAAAAAAAGAGAACCACAGGTCAATATCCCTGATGAACATAGAGACAGCCCCAAAAAATTCTCAATAAGATTCTAACAAATCGGATCCAACAACGCATCTCAAATATTATCCACCATGACAAAGGGAGTTTCGCCCAAGGGATGCAGGGCTGCTTCAACATCTGCAGGACCATACGTGTAATTAAATACATCACCATAAGCAAAAAAAAAAAAAGAACCACATCATTATATCATTAGATGTAGAGAAAGCTATTGTTAAAATCCAGTATCCCTTCTCGATAAAACCCTTGAACACCTAGGCATAGAAGGCACACGCCTCAAAACAGTAAATGCCATCTCTTATAAACCCACAGCCAGCATATCGTTAAATGGACAGAAACTCTAAGCAATTTCCCTGAAAACCAGAACATGACAAGGCCGCCCACTCTCACCCCTCCTGTTCAACATTGTGTGAGAAGTGCTAGCTAGAGCAATTAGACAAGAGAAGGGAATCAGGTCTTCAAAGAGGAAAAGAGGAAGTTAAGCTACCCCTCTTTGCTGACAATATAACCCTATCCCTCAAAAATCCAAGAGAAATCCACCAACAACCACTGGGGAGAGGAGAACCTATTCAGTGAATGGTGCTGGGTAAACTGGATGATCACACGCAGAATATTGAAACAGGACTCCTACCTATCACCACACACAAAAATTAACTCTAAATGGATCAAAGAGCTTAACGTAAAACCCTCAAACTATAAGAATCTTAGAAAAGGAAGGAGATACCCTTATGGGAATCAGAATAGGTAACCAATTCCTGATCAAAACCCCAGATGTCCAGGCCATAAGAGATAAGACAGATAAGTGTGACCTCATAGAACTCCAAAGCATCTGAAAAGTCAAAGAAACTATCAAGAGAGTGAAGAGAAAGCCCACAGAATGGGACAAAATGTTTCCCAGCTGCATATCTGAAAAAGGCCTAATATCCAGGATCTATAAGAACTCAAATCCACTAAAAGGGAAAAAAAAAACCCATTAAAAAGTTGGCAAAAGACACGAATAGACACTCCTCAAAAGAAGATAAATGGGAAGCCAACAGACACATGAAAAAGTGCTCAGCCTCACTCATTATCAGAGAAATGGATATCAAAACTACATTGAGACACCACCTAACTCCAGTAAGAACGGTCATCATTAAAAACAGAAAACAACAGATGCTGGTAAGTATGTGGAGAAAACGAAACACTTGCACACTGCTGGTGGGACTGAAAACTTGTTCAACCTCTATGGAAAACAGTGTGGCAATTTCTAAAAGAACTAGAAATTGACCTTTAGTATGACCCAGTAATCCCCCTACTGGGAATACACCTAGAAGAATTCAAATCATTGTACCAAAAAGATACCTGCACATGCCTATTTATTTCAGTTCTACTCACGATAGCAAAAACATGAAACCAGTCTTTCTGTCCATTGAAACTAGACTGAATAAAAAAGATGTAGTACATATACATGATGCAATATTATGCAGCCATAAAGAAGGACAAAATATGGACTTTGCAACAACATGGATGGATTTAGAATATATAATACTCAGTGATCTATCACAGAAACAAAGAACTGAGGATCACATGTTCTCGCTCATAAGCAGACCCTGAACATTTACCAAAATACTACAAGAAAGGAATTGACAGTAGCGGGATACTGCCAGGGTGGTTATGGGAACACAACATTAATAAGGGTACTCGAACTCAAACAAGGCAAAGTGGGGACCAAAGACGGGTCCAAACATTACCTGAATGATGACCACTTGTTTGTTTGAATTTTGCTCTTTGTGTGCTTCATAACTGAAAACAGCTGCTCAGAAATGTATGTGCTGTCACAAAATTATGTCATGAATGAGGTATAGTTCCATTTTTGCAGTTCACAATCACACCTTATTCTTATCCATGACACTAAAAAACACATGATGCTGAAAAATCGTGTGGAGCCGCATTACTAGCTGTCCTGGGCTGCATGTGGCCTGCAGGTCATGGGTTGGACATGCCTGGTTTAAATGATTATTTTGTTAAAAGATGCATTTGTGGAGATGGGGCAAGATGGTGATGGCATAGGTGAACTGGTGAGATTCTCTGAATGAACCAAGACTGCATACTGCTGAATAGACAGACTGTAAAGCAGAGGGAAAAGTGAACAAAGCCAGAAGACCCTCATAAGGAAGAACAGGTCATTGCAGAAGAGAAATAAAAGCAACCCCACCTTCCCTCAAAAACAGAATTGAAGAGGGGGAGAGAAAGGGGGAGAGGGAGAAAAATCTACAGAAATGAAGAAAAACCAACAGAAGAGTATGGGTCTCTCCCAGACGCCTGGGAGAGCAGACACTGAGAAACTGACTTTGGA
>NW_007039603.1:0-1027 GCF_000164805.1 Carlito syrichta | reverse complement strand
GAAAGGACATACACAGACTCAAAGTAAGAGGATGGGAAACAAATTTCAGGCGAATGGAACACAAAAGAAAGGAGGAGTCACGATCCTAATTTCAGACAAAATACCATTTAAGCTATCAAAAATTTAAAAAGATACAGAGGGCCACTATATAATGATAAAAGGTTCACTCCATCAACAAGAAATATCTATCCTAAACATATATGCACCCAACATAGGTGCGCCAACATTCATAAAGCAACTTCTAGGAAAACTAAAGAAAGACATTGACTCTAACACCATAATAACTGGGGACTTTAATACACCACTCACAACCTTAGACAGATCATCAGGACAAAAAATCAGCAAGGAGATCCGGAACCTCAATGAGACTCTGGACCAAATGGACTTAATTGATACCTATAGAACACTCCATCCAAAGACTACAGAATACACATTCTACTCATCACCACATGGAACATATTCTAAGATCGACCACATAATTGGACACAAATCAAGTATAAGCAAATTTAAATGGACTGAAATTCTACCATGCACCTTCTGGGACCACAGTGGAATAAAAATAAACATTGACACCAACAAAATCCCCCCAAAACCCAAAAAGACATGGACACTAAACAGCATGATGCTAAATAACTCCTGGGTCAATGATGACATCAAAACAGAGATCAAAAGGTATCTGGAAACAAATGAAAATAAAGAAACATCTTACCAAAATCTCTGGGATGCCTTAAAAGCTGTAATAATAGGGGAATTTGTATCCCTACAAACACACATGAGGAAAATGGAAGGAACAGAAATTGACAACCTAACAAACCACCTAAAGAAGCTGGAAAAGGAAGACCACAAAAACCCTAATTTCCCAGAAGAATCCAGATCACCAAAATAAAAGCCCAAATCCAGGACATAGAAGACAAAAAGATAATACAAAAAATCAATGAAACAAAAAGCTGGTTCTTTGAAAGGGTAAACAAGATTGATGGTCCCCTAGCTAGACTGACCAAGAAAAATGAGAAAAAAACCTAATAAG
>NW_007039602.1:0-508 GCF_000164805.1 Carlito syrichta | reverse complement strand
TTACCTGGCCCCGGGAAGTCGGGAGAGAAAAAACGTCCCTATCGATCGATGTGGCTAAAACCCAAATTCTATATGGTGCTCTGCGGGTCGCATATCTCACTGTAGCTGACATATAGGCCCGAAGAACTCTGGACTATAGAAGTGAACCGTAAAAGCCTAGAGGGTGAGCAGAACCGTTTTGAAAGATCTCGAGTCTGGCTCTGCTCCCTGGATTAGAGCTCAGAAATGCCCTTTCAGCCAGCTCCCCGCCCCTTTCATCTGTCGGTATCAAGGGGGGGAAGCCTAGCGTGACTCGGACCCTAGCAGTGGGAAACGCTACCCACACATACCGGGGCCAGCCGGCGACCACCCACCGGACCGGTACTAGAAGAATCGATGGACGCCACCCGCGGGGCTGTTCGGATGAGCCCCTGAATCGAAAACATCCGGGTGCCGCGTCATCCTCCCGTGAACAGCCAGGCATTGTGGGGGGAAGGGTGGGAGCGGGGTCCTCAAAGGGTCGAGGGGG
>NW_007039601.1:0-1485 GCF_000164805.1 Carlito syrichta | reverse complement strand
CCAGCTGACTTGTCTAGATGATTTAACAAGCTAGCTACCTAGCTTGGCCAGCCTACTCAACTAGCTGACTTAACTAGCTAGCCAGCTGGATTGCCAACTGACTTAATAAGTTGACTTAACTAGCTAGCCAACTGGTGGCCAGCTGACTTAATTAACTTATTTAACCAGCTAGTCAGCTGGTAGCCAACTAGCTGGCTACCTACCTAGCCAGATGGCTAGCCAGTTGACTTAACTAGGTGATTTATGGTAGCAAGTTGGCTATCCAGCTCACATAACTAGCTAGCTACCTACCTAGCCAGCAGTCTAGCCTGCAGAATTAACTAGGTGCATTGAACAGTTAGCCTGCTGGCTAGCAAGCTGACTTATCCAGCTAGTTACATACATAGCCAGCTGACTAAACTACCTGACTCAACTATCTAGCCAGTTGGCTAGCCAGCTGACTTAGCTCACAGACATCACTAGCTAGTCAGGTAGCTATCTAGTGGACTTAAATATCTAGTTACCTACCTTGCCAGTTGGTTTGCCAGATCTAATAACTAGCTGAATTAACCAGCTAACCAGCTAGCTAGCCAACTGACTTCACTAGCTCACTACCTAGCTAGCCAGAGGCCTTAAATTTTTAGCTAACTAGCTAGCTACCTAGCTAACAAGCTGACTTAAATAGTTAGCTGGCAAGCAAGCTAGCTGAGTTAACAAGCTAGCTAACTAGTTAGCTTACTCATTATCTAACATGCTAGCTAGGTGACTTAATCATCTGACTTAACTCGTTAGCTAGCAAACTGACTTAACTCGTTAGCTAACTAGCTAGCTAGCCTACTCAACCAGCTGAGACAACTCGTTTGATAACTAGCTAGCTAGCTGACTCAGCCAGCTGATTTAACCCATTAACTAGCTAACTACCTGACTCAACCTGCTGACGTAATCCATTACCTCACTAGCTAGCTAGCTGTATTAACCAACTGACTAATTTAGAAAGATGATTTAACTAGCTGACTTAGCTAGCTGACTTAACTGACTGACTTAACTAGTTAGCTAGCTGACAACTACCTGAATTAGTTAGCTAACTATTTAACTAGCTGAATAACTAGTTGATTTAATAATTAGCTAACTTGTTAAGTAGTAGACTTAAGTAGCTGACTTAAATAGTTAGCTAACTAGTGAGCTAGCTGACTTAGCTAGCTCACTATTTAGCTAGCTGACTTAGATAACTGACTTAACTACTTGGATAACGAGATAGCTAGCTGACTTATGAGTTGGTTAACGAGTTAGCCAACTGTTTTAACTTGTTGGGAAACGAGTTAACTAGCTGGCTTGACTAGTTGGTTAACGAGTTAGCTAGGTGACTTAACTTTGTAGCTGATGAGTTGGCAGACAACTTAGCTCTTGTAACACGTTGACTGACTACTCGGCCGACTTGTTAGCTGGCTTAACAAGTTGGACAACTAGTCGGCCGACTAGTTAGCTGAGTCAACGTGTTGAATGACG
>NW_007039600.1:0-1196 GCF_000164805.1 Carlito syrichta | reverse complement strand
TCAGACTTTTGCCTTGGCCTCCCAAAGTGCTAGTATTACAGGCATGAGCACTGCACCCAGTAAGTTTATTTCTTATTGTTGAGTTTTAAGAGCTCTTTGTATAGTTTGCATCACCATCCTTTATCAAACATTTCTTTTACAAATCTATTCTCCCAGTCTCTAGCTTGCATTTTTATTTGCTTGACAGTGTCTTTTTAAATTAAATTAAAATTTTAAATTAAATTTAAAAACTTTTTTCCTTGTATTCTGTCATTATAAAAAGTGCTCATTAGAAATCCACTTTGAAACAACTGGATCGCAAGTGTCTAATGTTAACGTCTTGGTGTTGCCACTTTTATATCTAGGTCCACTAACTGGTTCTCTTTAAGAATAACATTTAACCTATTATTTGTGAAGAATGTATAAGGAGGTGTTTGTGTTTAAGTAAGTAAAACACGTTAGAGTATTTTTTCTGCTTTTATGATCTGCACTGTAGTAATCTTTTTCTAGCAGATGGTTTTCTCCATTTATTCAAATTTTTAAAATGCCTATTAATAAATTCTGTAGATACTTTCATTAGGTTTATGGTCAAGATTATTCCTAGTTAAGATTATCCCCTCCTCTCATTACATGTTCTGGTTGGTTGTTAGTGAAAATTTGTATGTTGATATTTATTTGGAGACCTTACTCAATTCTCTAATAATATTTTGGTTAGCTACCTTAGATTTTCCAGGTGGAAAATCTTGTTTTGTATAGCACATTATTTCCAATAATTAATGAGAGGAAACATTTTAATCTTTTTTCTTATTAATTAGAAGCATGTCTTACCCTTTTAAAACTTGGGCTTTGGTTGGTAATCTTTATACATTAGTATTTAGTGAATAAAAGTAGAATTTATGAAAATTGAGGTCTGCTGATACTGAGAAGCAGATAGGGAGAACTATCTCTTAGTTTATTTAGTGATTTGCATGTATATTTACTTTCAAAAAAATAGAAATAAAGTCATCAGGTTTATACAAATTACAATTAAGAAAATTTCAATTGTTACCACTGAATATAGCTAGGGTATGAAGTGACAAATAAATAAATGATATTTTTCTTTCTTAAATCACTGGACTGCAAATTATGATTTCTGGCTATATAAGTACCCTTGAAGCCCTTCATTTTAGTAGTTTTAATTGATTAGTTGATGGGAAGGAATTTACATAAAATAGATT
>NW_007039599.1:0-744 GCF_000164805.1 Carlito syrichta | reverse complement strand
AGGCGGAAGGATCGCTGGAACCCAGCAAGTCAAGGCTGCGGTGGCTGGGAGTGGCACTGCACTCCAGCCTGGGTGACAGAGACTCCAACTCAAAAAAAAAAACACAACAAAAAACTAAGTTGTCAAGAAAGCTTAGAAGCAAAGTACACACTGTTGCGAGAGTATTGTTTAAAAACATTTTACTCATTAAGTGAGGTGTGTTGATGTTTATCAAGAACTACTGTACTGACTTAAAATACTGCTCCATGTGGCAGGGTCCAGACTGATTCCCCCCAACAGCAGGCTTGAAATGCTTGGAAAACCTGTTTTTCTGCTAGTCCAAATCCTTCCTCTCCTACTCTCCTCTCCTTTCTGAGGAGCAGTCTTTTCTCAAGATGATTTAAATAAGGAAGTATGATCTGCTTTTAAGAGGAATTTTACTCTACCACAGTACTGCCATATCCCAGCCGTCAGAGCTCAAACCCATGAAATCATACTCATCTGATGAAATCACATGTAGGATACCAGCAGTCCAGGCCTGGGGGAACTTTGCCATGCTGGCAAAGTCTCTCTGTCTACCTGAAAATGAAGAGCATTTCTCTATGTCTTGTCTGTAACTCTTGGTTTCCTATCTTCAACCAGTGACTTTGAAAGTGCCTGAAAACAAGGAGTAATCACACCTACTCATAGTTCCTCATATCTACTACCATACAGAGAACACAAACTCATCCTCCAAAGAAGCTATGATATTTATAGAATCACAGT
>NW_007039598.1:0-770 GCF_000164805.1 Carlito syrichta | reverse complement strand
TCTTGCATCATACTTTACCAATGTTTGTTTTGAAGTGCTTGCCATTTTTATGTAAAATAAAATTAGCTATTTACATGTCTCGTACATCCAAGTTCATTAACTTTCTGGATATTTCTTTGAGCATTTTGCCTTGCACCATGTATACATGTATCTGATTGAATGGGTATGCATTTTTTTGAGTTTGAGTCTCACTCTGTCACTCAGACTGGCGTGCAGTGACCCCTCCTGGTCACCGCAGCCTCGACCTGCTGGGCTCCGGCAATCCTTCCACCTCAGGCTTCCAAGTAGCCGGAACTACAGGCGCGCGCTACCCCACCCAGTTAATTTTTTATTTATTGTATAGATGAGGTCTCACCAAGTTGCCCAGGCGAGTCTCGAACCCGCAGGCTCAGGCAATCCACTCACCTCAGCCTCCCAAGGCGCGGGATTACCGGCTGAGCCATTGAGCCTGGCTGGATGGGTATGCATTTTTAATGGTCCCTTGAAAGTCAGAACCACCTCTCTTCTCTCCCACCTGGGCATCAGAAGCCTAGGACTCTCACTGGAAGTACAGTTTAGAAGCTGAGGGAGAGATGGAGCTTGTGGAAGAGGAGCAAGGACATAGGCTGAAATATAGGAGCAACTTGAGAAATAGAGCAGAGAGGAATGAGTCTCAGTCATTGAGTAATTCATTTCTTGTGTATGACACTTAAACTGCTTTTTACAATCAATAGCTAGTTAGAAATCTCCCTGTTGCCATTTTATTTTATTTTATTTGAATTGGAGTCTCA
>NW_007039597.1:0-768 GCF_000164805.1 Carlito syrichta | reverse complement strand
GAACAGCACACTAATAAGATGGTTGGATAGCTGGTATGCTAGCATCACTATATGTTTTATTTTTGTTGTATGAGAGTTGGTTCGACTGTAGCGGTGGTCTATTGTTTTTATCTGTTTCAGTATAGGCCTCTCTCTCTATTTGTTGGCACACTCGTTTGTTTCCCCCTTTACTCCTCTATCTCTCCACTCCCCTTTTCAACCCACTATCTGCTCCATTCTTTCCCCTCTGCTAACCACATTTTATTTCAGGGAGTAAACCTACAGCCCCACTGCCCTGGAAAGATTCCAGGGCAGTGGGAAGTGGGTTCCACATTATCCACACGCCTGTCAGCGAATACCAGGACCTGCAGACAGATTTTGAATCACAGCTCTACCCTTAAGTACATCTCAAAACTGCAAAAAGGACCACCTCCAACCTACAGGGCAACTTCAGAATTGAACAAAGTAAGAGGACGTACATAAAGAATAGGAGATTGAACAAACAGAAGTAAAACCAATCCCTTTACCCCTGAATAACAGAATTAAAGAAGACGGTGACGTGGAGGGAAGGAAAAAGTAAGGAGGGGGGAAAAACCGCACAAATGAAGAAAAACCAAAAGAAGAATATAGGTCTTACACAGACCCCTGGGAGATCAGACAATGAGAAAACAGATTCTGGAACACAGACAATGAAGAGTCCCCAGAATGACTGGCTACATGCAACAAACCCAGACATCAAGACATTAATGGAGAGAATAAAAAAATTGAGGAGAGACAAGAGGAAAATAG
>NW_007039596.1:0-7472 GCF_000164805.1 Carlito syrichta | reverse complement strand
ATTCAGGTGACCTCAAATACAGAAATTTCTTGTAGGTGTGCAGGTAGGAATTGGGGTTTTGGGCTTGGAATATTCCATATTTTGGGGCGGTCTTAGAACGGGAACCAGGAATCTTGGATTCCATTTCCCAAAGAACATTATTGACGTCTTTCTCTCGATATGCACAAAACTGGAATTCTCGGTCACCAGGAACTGTCTCAGCATCAAGTAGAGTGAAGCAGGAAACTGGATAATGGAGGTCGTCATATACAGGAAATTACAAGACACACAGGTAAGGAAACATAAGTAATCATCCTTATATGAGTCCTCAGTCCCAAACCTACAGGCCGTCTTCCTAAGTGGTAACCACGAATCAGATTTTTGAAGTAGGTATCTGGGTAAGGGGAGTCCTCACATACAGAAAACTTCACTGCCTATTGTTAAGTAAGAATAAGGAATCTGCGTTACTCAGGTCCTCAATCTCAAAAAAGGTTAAGGTCATCTTGGTATGGGCTAAACACGAATCATTGTGTTTTCGAGCATGAATCAGGAAAATGGAGTCCTTATTTACAGGAAACTACTGGACATTTTGTTAAGAAAGAATAAGGAACCTGGGTTACACGAGTCCTCAATCCCGAAAATCTACAGCGCATCTTGGAAAGTTCTAAAAGAATCCGCGTTTCGAATCAGGATGTATTTAATGAGAGTCCTAACATACAGGAAAATACACAGCCCCTTGCCAAGGAAGAAAAAAAATCAGGGTTATAGAAGTCCTCAGTCCTTAAAATCTACAGGCCATTTGCTGTGGGCTAAACAAAATCAGGGTTTAGAAGCTGGAACATAGGTAATAGCAGTCCTCATATGCAGATTCTATATGATCTCTAGATAAGGAGAACTAAGAAACATCTTTTACATGGTTCCTCCATCACAATATCTACATGACATCTTTCTAATGGCAAAACAAGAATCAGGGTTTCCAAACAGAATTCTGCGGAAAGGGGGTCCTTATATACAGGACATTACATGACCCCTCGGTAAAGAAGAATTAGGAATCTGTGATACACAAGTGCAGAATCCAAAAAATTCTCAGGGTGTCTTACTGCGGTATAAACAAGAATCAAGGCTTCGAGCTCGTCTCATGTTTCAGAGATATTTGGCTTATGGCTATTATGAATCAGTCATTTCAGGACTCCAGCAACATTCTGGTCCTCTTGAGAGTTGTAATCGGGTATCTGGTAGTACAAATCCCTTAAGTTCCTCGGGAAAATTAAGGCCAGACTACCAGAAAAAACTATCATATTGCCGTATTAAAATGGAACTATGGTCTTAAGATGAACTTGTTAATCCTTAAATTTCCATTTGGACTTTATTTGAAGAGGGACCGAGGATTTTTGCAGTTGCCAAATATGTAGTACGTATTAATGTAACCAGGATCCTTGGATTCCACATACCTAGGAAACATCTGGGCATCTGCATTTTGTACACAGAGTTTTGGAATCCAAATGGACAGGGAAATTCAGGGCATCTTGCTGAGAACGGAAAGGGAATCGGGTTCTTGGAGTTCTCTATCGCCTAAATCTACAAAGTCTCTAGATATGGTTTAATCAGCAATCAGGGCTTCTATGTCGCCAATTTTTTAGTGTGTCTTTTGAAAAGGGACCAGGAATCTTGGGTTCAAATTCCTCAAGAACTTTATGGGAGACGTTCTCTTGATATCCAAGCAACTGAAATTCTAGGTCACCAACAAATATCTTGAAGACTTGTTGAGAATGAAGCAGGAATTTCAATAATGGGAGTCCTCATATAGAGAACACTAGACGACCTGTTGCTACAGAAGAATAAGGAATCTTGGTTAAACGAGGCCTCTGTCCCAAAAACCTACAGACCGTCTTGCTAAGAGATAACCACCATTCAGGTTTGGGAGTAGGAATCTGGATGGGAGTCCTCATAGACAGGAAACTGCACTGCCTATTGCTAAAGGAGAATAAGGAATCTGGTTTACACGTGTCCTTCATCCCAATAACTTCAGGGTTTCTTGTTCAGTGGTAAACACGAATTTGGGTTTTTGAAGCATAAACTAGGGAAATGAAATGCTCACATACAGGCAAATGCACTGACATTTCTTACGAAAGTATAAGGAATGTGGGTGACATGTTTTCTCAATTTCCAAAAAACTATACGGCGTCTTGCTGAGATCTAAACAAGAATCCAGCTTTTGACGCATGTATCTGTACAGCAGTACTCAAAGAAAGGTAACTGCACGACTCTTGCTAAAAATAAGGGATCTGGTTTATATGAGACCTCAGTCCTGAAAATCTGCAGGGCATCTTGCTGACGACTAAAGACGAATCAGGACTTCGAGGCATGAATGTGGGTAATAGTAATCCTCATATACAGGAAACTACATGGCCTCTTGTTAATAAAAGAGAAGAAATCTGTTTTACACGGTTCCCCTTTCAAAAATCGACATGACTTCTTACTAAGGGCTAAACAAGAATCAGTGTTTAGAAACAGGAATCAAGGGAAAGAGAGTCCTCACATACAGGACACTACATGACTCCAAATAAGTACGAATACAGAATCATGTTTGTACGCGCCCTCAATCAAAAAAATTTCCAGGTTGTCTGCTATGGGACAAACAAGAAAGACATCTTCGAGCTCTCCAATGTTTCAGAGCATTTAGCATTCGGATTTTAAAAGCAGTCATTTCATGACTCCAGCAACATTCTGGTCCTCTTAAAAGTTGTAAATGGTATTGGGCACTCCAAGTCCGTTAGGTTCCTCAGAACAAGTAAGGCAAGATTCCAGGATAAAAAGAATCTTCTTGCCATATTTGGATTTGACTCTGGTCTTAAGGTGAACCCTGTAATACTTCCCCTTCCATGTCTCTTTTTATTTTGTGAAGGAACAATGGTTTTGAACTTGCCAAATGTTTACTATGTACTTTTAATGGTAACCAGGAATCATGGAATCCACGAACCTAGGAAACTTCTGGGCATATGTCGTTTGTGATACTGAATTTGGATTCAAATCGACAGGAAAAATCAGGGCATCTTACTGAGAATGAAAAGGAAATTTGGTTCTAGGAGTTCTCATTTTATGGAATATGCAAGGCCTCTTGATAAGTTTTAATCAGGGATGTGGGCATCTGGGTCCCTACATTTTCAGAGCTACTTGTTCCGTGGGTATGCTAAATCTGTCATTACAGAACCTCAGGATCTTTCTGGTCCTCTTGTTAGTTGTAATCAAGGATTTGGCCACAGAAATCATTTTTTTTTTCTGGGACCATTTACGATCATAATCATATTCCCCAGAATCAAAAGGTATATTGGTACAAATTCTTCGATTCAGGTGACCTCAGAGTACAGAAAATTCTTGTGGCTAGGCAGGTAGGAATTGGGGTGTTGGTTTGGAATATTGCACATTTTGGGGAGGTCTTGTGTAGGGGAACCAGGAATCTTGTATTCAAGTTCCCAAAGAACATTATGGAAGTCTTTCCTTTGATATACAAAAACTGGAATTCTCGGTCACCAGACACTGTCTCGGAATCCTGCAGACTGAAGCAGGAAGTTGGGTAATGGAGGTCGACATATACAGGAAACTACACGTCATATTGCTAAGGAAGTATAAAGAATCTTCATTAAATGAGTCCTCAATCCCAAAAACCACAGGCCATCTTCCTAAGACGAACCCACGAATCAGGTTGTTGAAGTAGGAATCTGGGTAATGGGAGTCCTCACATAAAGGCAACTTCACTGCCTATTGCTACGTAAGAATAAGGAATCTGCGATTCTCGGGTCCTCAATCCCAAAAATCTAAAGAGCATCTTGGAAAATTCTAAATAAAAACAGAGTTTCGAAGCAGGATGTATCTAATGAGAGTCCTAATATATAGCAATATACATAGCCCCTTGCCAAGGAAGAAAAAGAATCGGGGTAATAGCACTCCTCAGTCTGTAAAATCAACAGGCCATCTGCTGTGGGCTAAACAAGAATCAGGGTTTAGAAGCTGGAATAGGTAATAGCAGTCCTCATATGCAGAATCTATATGATCTCTAGCTAAGGAGAACTAAGAAACCTCTTTTACATGGTTCCTCCGTCAAGATAACTACATGACATCTTGCTAATGGCAAAACAAGAATCAGGGTTTCCAAGCAGGATTCTGGGGAAAGGGAGTACTCATATACAGGACATTACGTGGCCCCTCGGTAAAGAAGAATAAGTCATCTGTGATACCAATTCCAGTATCCGAAAAATTCTCATGGTGTCTTGCTGCGGTATAAACAAGAATCAAGGCTTCGAGCTCATCTCATGTTTCAGAGATATTTGGCTTGTGGGTATTATGAATCAGTCATTTCAGGACTCCATCAACATTCTGGTCCTCCTGAGAGTTGTAATAGTGTATCTGGTAGTACAAATCCATTAAGTCATCGGGAAAATTAAGACCAGACTACCGCAAAAAAAGTATCATATTGCCGTATTTGGATGTAACTTTGGTCTTAAAATGAACATGGAAATCCTTATATTTCAGTTTGTACTTTATTTGTAGAGGGGCCAAATGTTTTGTAGTTGCCAAATATTTACTAGGTATTAATAAAATGTAACCAGAATCCATGGATTCCACGTCCCTAGTAAACATCTGGGCATCTGCATTTTTGTACACAGAGTTTTGGAATCCACATAGACAGGGAAATTCAGGGCAACATGCTCAATACGGAAAGGGAATCCGGTTCTTGGAGTTCTCTATCGCCTAAATCTACAAAGTCTCTTACTATGGTTTAATCAGCAATCTGGGCTTCGATATCGCCACATTTTTAGTGTGTCTTTTGAAAAGGGACCAGGAATCTTGGGTTCCAATTCCTCAAGAACTTTAGGGGAGTCTTTCTCGTGTTATCCAAGCAATTGAAATTCTAGGTCACCGTAATGGGAGTTCTCATATACAGAACACTACATGACCTGTTGTTACGGAAGAATAAGGAATCTTGGTTACACGAGGCCTCCAACTCAAAAACCTACAGACCGTCTTCCTAAGAGATAACCACCATTCAGGTTTTGGGAGTAGGAGTCTGAATAATGGGAGTCCTCATATACAGGAAACTTCACTCTCTATAGCTAAAGGAGAATAAGGAATATGGTTTACACGTGTACTCCTTCCAAGTGAAACTTCAGGGTTTGTTGCTAAGGGCTAAACACGAATTTGGGTTTTTGAAGCATAAATAGGGAAATGAAATCCTCATATACAGACAAAACCACTGACATTTACTACGATAGAATAAGGAATGTGGGTGACATGTTTTCTCAATCTCCAAAAAAGTATACGAAGTCTTCCTATGATCTAAACAAGAATGAAGCTTTCGACGCACGTATCTGTGAACAGGAGTACTCATATACAGGTGACTGCACGGCTGTTGCTAAAAATAAGGAATCTGGATATTATGAGTCCTCAGTCCTGAAAATCTACAGGGCATCTTGCTGACGGCTAAAGAAGAATCAGGGATTCGAGGCATGAATGTGGGTAATAGCAATCCTCATATACAGGAAACTACATGGCCTCTTGCTAATAAAAGAGAAGAAATCTCTTTTCCACGGTTCCTCTATCAAAAAATCTACATGACTTCTCACTAAGGGCTAAACAAGAATCAGGGTTTCCATACAGCAGTCAAGGGAAAGAGTCCTCACATACAGGACACTACATGACTCCAACTAATTCGAATAGAGAATCATTGTTGTACGTGCCCTCAATCCAGAAAAATCCCAGGTTGTCTGATATGGGTCAAACAAAAAACAGATCTTTGAGCTCCCCAAGTGTTTCAGAGCACTTTAGCTTTTGGATATTATTAATTGGTCATTTCAGGACTACAGCAACATTCTGGAGCTGTTAAAAGTTGTAAATGGTGTTGGGCACTCCTAGTCGGTTAGGTTCCTCAGAACAACTAAGGCCAGATTCCAGGACAAAAAGATTCTTATTGCCATATTTGGATGTAACTCTGGTCTTACAGTGAACGCTGTAATTCTTCCGTTTCATGTCTCTTTTTATTTTGAGAAGGGACAAGGGTTTTGCACTTGTCAAATATTTACTAAGTACTTTTAATGGCAACCAGGAATCATGGAATCCAAGAAACTAGGAAACTTCTGGGCATCTGTCTTTTGATATACTGAATTTTTAATCCAAATCGACAGGAAAAATCAGGGCATCTTACTGAGAATTAAAAGGAAATCCAGTTCTAGGAGTTCTCATTTTTCGGAATCTACAGTGCCTCTTGATAAGGTTTAAGCAGCAATCTGGGCTTCTGGTTCTCTACATTTTCAGGACTACTTGCTCTGTGGATATACTAAATCTGTCATTACAGATCCTCAGGATATTTCTGGTCCTCTTGTTAGTTGTAATCAAGTATTTAGCCCTAGAAAACCTTTTGGTTCCTAGGACCATCTATGACCATAATCATATTCCCCAGATACAAAAGGTATATTTGTACAAAATCCCTCGATTCAGGTGACCTCAGTGTACAGAAATTTCTTGTGGGTGTGCAGGTAGGAATTCTGGTTTTGGGTTTGCAATATTCCACCTTTTGGGGAGTTCTTGTGAATGGGAACCAGGAATCTTGGATTCCAGGTCCGAAAGAACATTATGGATGTCTTTCTTTTGATATCCAAAAAATTGGAATTCTCGGTCACCAGCAACTGTCTCAGCATTCTGAAGGATGAAGCAGGAAGCTGGGTAATGAAAGTCGTCATATACAGGAAACTACATATCATATTGCTAAGGAAGCATAAGTAATCTTCCTTATATGTGTACTCAATCCCAAAAATTACACGCCGTCTTCCTAAGACGTACCCACGGATAAGGTTGTTGAAGTAGGAATCTGGGTAATGGGAGTCCTCATATAAAGGAAACATCACTGCCTATTGCTAAGTAAGAATAAGGAATCTGTGTTACTCGGGTCCTCAAACCCAAAAAATCCTAAGGTCATCTTGCTATGGGCTAAACACGAATCATGTTGTTTTCGAGCATGAATCTGGAAAATGGAGTCCTTATTTACAGGCAACTACATGACGTTTTGCCTAGAAAGAATAATGAATCTGGGTTTCACGAGTCCTCATTCCTAAAAACCTACACAGCATCTTGGAATGTTATAAAAAGAATCAGAGTTTCGATGCAGGATGTATGTATTGAGAGTCCTAATATACAGGAAAATACACAACCACTTGCCAAAGAAGAAAAAGAATCGAGTTTATAGCAGACCTCCGTCCTTAAAATCAACAGGCCATCTGTTGTGGGTTAAAGAAGAATCAGGGTTTAGAACCTGGAACATAGGTAATAGCAGTCCTCATATTCAGAATCTACATGATCTCTAGATAAGGAGAATTAAGAAACCTCTTTACACGACTCCTCCGTCAAAATATCTACATGACATCTTGATAATGGCAAAACAAGAATCAGGGTTTCCAAACAGGATTCTGGGGAAAGGGAGTCCTCATATACAGGACATTACA